>NC_055702.1:2265000-2490000 GCF_017639745.1 Melanotaenia boesemani
TCATGCCGTTTTCCCTGTTCTGCCACCATGCTCTGGTCACATTCCTAAGTAGAACTTCAAGCTGGTCAGTTCAAACTTCACGTAGAAATGTTCTCACACACTAAATGATCATAAATCTGTGCTTTAAAGTGGTGGATCGGACCATCGGACTCCTGAAGGTCTGCCTTGGTGTCTGGCACCAAACCAGCAGATCCTTTAAGGATTGAGAGCTGAGGCCTCCTTGAACTGGACTTGTTTCTCCCTCGGACGTTAGATTGGATCGAGCTCCCCAGTCTTGTTCTTTTTCCTAAACCAAAGCGTTGTTGTGGTGAGGCAGGGCTGAGAGACCAGCTACAGGTGTCTCAGTGGTTGGTACGGGTCAAAGTTACACCCACATGGATGTCAGGATCTAAGGTTTCCCAGCAGAACTTGGTCCGAGCTGATTCGCCGTTGGTGCCCACATGGACGCCGTCTTTACTTTCCTCCCGGCTGGTCCAGACCCCTGCAGACCATCACAGCTGCAGGAGAGGAGATTCTTAACTTTCATTTAAATTCTAGTAATTTACTATTATTTATTTATTTTTATGTATTTATCAGCAGGCAGATCGGTGCGGCGTCTGCAGTGATGCGGACTCTGCATCGGTCTGTCGTGGTGAAGAAGGAGCTGAGCCAAAAGGCAAAGCTCTCGATTTACCGGTGGATCTACGTTCCTACCTTCACCTATGATCACGAGCTGTGGGTAGTGACCAAAAGAACAAGATCGCGAATACAAGCAGCCAAAATGAGGTTCCTACGCAGGGTGGCCGGGCTCTCCCTTAGAGATAGGGTGAGAAGCTCGGTGATCTGGGAGGGGCTCAGAGTAGAGTCGCTGCTCCTCCACATCCAGAGGAGCCAGATGAGGAGGCTCGGGCATCTGGTTAGGATGCCTCCTGGACGCCTCCATGGTGAGGTGTTCTGGGCACATCCCACTGGGAGGAGACCCCGGGAAAGACCCAGGACACACTGGATGAGCTACATCTCTCGGCTGGCCTGGGAACGCCTCGGGATCCCTCCGGATGAGCTGGTGAATGTGGCCGGGGAGAGGGAAGTCTGGGTTTCCCTGCTTAGGCAGCTTCCCCCACGACCCGACTCCGGATAAGCGGTAGAGAATGGATGGATGGATAATTATTTATTTTTATATTATTTATTGTTATTAATTTATTTCTTTTCTTATGTTTCCCTTATTTTTCAACTGTATTTATTTTGCTTTTCTACAGTTTCTACAGTAAACTGAGGAATTACGGGGTTAATCCCGCTGTCAGCCATCACTGCTCACTGCATTTACTCACATCTTCATACTTGTCTGTTCACCCCCACATCTCCAGTTTCAGATATAACGTCATGTCCATTATAATAATCCCAACATGGCCGCCGGCTCGTTCAGCTGGTTTCTCTCTGGTTTCCAGTCATATGAAGCAGACTATTGGATGTATTTTCTCTTTGTACCTCAGGTTAACTGTACCCATAAAGCTCCATCTTGTCCAGAAAACGTCCTCTTCCCCTGCTTCTGTCATCCAAACAGGAAGGATGATGCAAACTAACGTGTGTAGCATGTTGATCAGAAGCATCATGGAAATGTAGGTGTGTCCTTGTCTAGCTTCCCATTTCCTCCTGCTCCACAAACCTTTCCACCTCAATGAATCCATGTTTGTATTTCTTTCCATTGTTCATTCATTCCCCCTCGTTTCCCTCCTGCTTCCCTCTCTCTTCATCCACATTATTCATCTCCAAACTTTCTCTGGCTCTTCGTCTCATCCTTTCCTCATCGTCTTCCTCCCTCTACTCGTTTCTCCACTCTGACCTTCTCTCTCTGAATTCGAGTTCATAACGTTTCAGTTCCATTTCCTTCCTCGAAGTCTTGCCTATCAGCGGAGTTTCAAGCTGAGACTGAGGAGGAACTGGGATGGAAAGAGGGCTGCAGAATGAAGAGGGGTGAAAACAAATTAATCGGCCAGAAGATGAAAATAAACAGTTTTGACAGGAGGTGGAAAAAAGTTTCCCTGAAACATTTTAGTTAGTTTTACAAACAGCTGCAGTTTAGTCTTGGACTAAATAAAACCATTGTAGCGTTGGGATGTTCCTAAGATGGTCTGCACCATGGTGATTTCTGCAGGTTCCAGCAGGAAACTTACCAGTTCTGACTGGTTTCTGTGCGGTGGCTCTGGACCGGATCCAGCCTGTGGCAGCTGGGATCTGCTCCAACTCGCTGAAACCTGGATCAGATGAAGCCGATACGGGAATTAATATTCAGAAAATGTGTTAATTATTTGTCCCAAAAGAGACGTGTCAGTCAAAAACAAGACAGACAGAGAGAACTAATCAGATGGAGGATGTTGGTGCGAAGGAAGCAGAGCGGGAAGGAATGTGAGGAAATGTAGCAGGACAACCTGAATGAAGCTGAAATTCACACCGAACACGTCAAGCTGTTTTTATCTGGTCGGCAGGAAGGAAAATGAGTCATTAACAGCCTGAAAACTGACATTCTGCTCATGATTTATTCTTAACCCTGAACTCTCACCTCATTAATAACCGACTCAAAACTCCACAATCCTGTTTACTGCACATTTATAGTGAACACAGTCTGGAACATGTAAGTCCTCCTTTAGACAACAGAAAAACATATATATATATATTACTTGTCTAAAATAGCTTCAGTGTTTGTGCTTCTTTTTGCTTTTAAGCCAAATTAGAGAAGATGAGACGATGTCCAGCTGTGTTTATAGAGGCTTGCATCAGATTCATGTTGCATCATTTACAGTTTAAATGAAGAACTCTGCCTTTTCTATTCATGGCCAGGTAAATGTCGGTTAATTTAGTAGAAGTTTTCAGTAAAATGCTGCAACAGATGAGTGTTTACTTCGAAGTAACATCAGTTTTGTCTGAGTTGTTGTCGGTAGTGATGCTGAAACCTGCAGGTGTAAATAAATCTACTCAGAATAAAACAAAGCCAGGCAACAAAAAGCGCTTTACTTTTATTTAATAGAAATTATACAAGAAAGCCCAAACATTTTATGGTGTCTATTTGTTATATAAATTAAATTATTCAAAATGTAATGCTTTTTTTTTTTTTAACCCATGTCCATTTTTTGGCACTATTGACCCGCCTAAAAGCTGGAGCTTTTAATCCCAGTATAAACCAGTCTCTGAATAAAACTATATTTAGTGGCTGGATTGTAAACCTCCTGGACGGGATAGAAACCTGGAAAACCTCCGTAGATCAGCTAAAGGGTAGCTATCATCACATTTACCCCACAGAGCTACACACCACCGCTCCTGAGCAGAGTTTTGCTGTGTCCTTCCACATTTCTGCAAGTGGAGCTGAAATTTGGTCAAATGGAAAAATATCAGGAATAACATTAAAATAATAAACGGATGCAGTGATAATTATGCTTGTGCTCCTTTTGCCTTGAGCAACAAATCCCATCTGATACACAAAAAAGGTAAAATAGTGTATTTCTTAAAAAACTCATCTAGTTCAAACAAGCCTTGAAGGCAAAATGGAAATATGGACATTTTCTATTATTAGAGTGAAAACGAGCCCAGAGCCAGAGAAGGACAGAGGGAAACAGATGATGTCAGCATTACCTTAGAATGAAACATCCATTTTAACATCCATCAATTATGCAAGGAAAATGTTTAATGGCTGAACTGATGACAGCTGTCTGCATCCTCCAGCCCGGAGAGGAGGACAGCACCTGATGAGCTGTGAAGGGAAAAGAACCCAGGAAGTGAAAAGCTTTAAACAACCTCCGTATACCTCTTCTAGAGGTTACTTCATTTATCTTCACATCATTTGTTTTCCCCTAAAAGCAAGAGCTGTGGTAGGCTGTTGCTATGGTGATCCAACATATAAAAATTTGTACTCATCCTCTCCATCATCCTCCTCTTGCAGTGTTGCTTTAATAGCTTTTTTAATGATAAAGAAATGTGGATGCAGGTCAGTGGAAACATGCTGACTATGCGACTTTATTCAATCCCAACCTGAGTCTTCATCTGTGCACCTGTGCATTTTAGCCCCTCCCCCTGCAGGTGCTAGCATCCAGCTGCTCTAATGTGATCCTGATGATTGACCTTTGATGTAAACAGAAAGCAGTGTTGTAAATAGAGGGCGTGTTAGATAAGAAAAATCTTTTTTAAGTTTAAAAAGAAAGCAAAAAAAAAAAGAAAAACAAGAAAATTAGTCTGATTGTAATTTGTTTTTTAATTTGCTTTGTATCTGATAAATCTAAAAAAAAAAGGGTTCACACTGTTTTCTAGTTGATACACGTAACTTTTATTTAGTAAGACAGACAAAAAGTCAGGCTTTTGTTTATCTTGACATGTTTTGGCAGCTTCCTGTAGCCGTCCTCTGAAGGGTCACGTGACCGTGCGACTGTCTTACCAGCTGTTTTTGTTCAGGTTCATCATGTCTTACCAGCTGTTTTTGTTAAGGTTCATCTTGTCTTACCAGCTGTTTTTGTTCAGGTTCATCTTGTCTTACCAGCTGTTTTTTTTCAGGTTCATCTTGTCTTACCAGCTGTTTTTGTTCAGGTTCATCTTGTCTTACCAGCTGTTTTTGTTCAGGTTCATCTTGTCTTACCAGCTGTTTTTGTTCAGGTTCATCTTGCTGCATCCTCTGCAAGAACAAGAACAGTCTGCTTTGGTCCAGGTCTTTCATACTTCATGAGAAATTTGTGTGGGGCACTGTCTGTGTCCTTATATGTCTCGTGTGAGCAGTGGCTCCCAACCTGTTTTCCTTGGGGACCCCGTCATGCAAGTGATAAAAAGCCATGGAGCCCCACCCCGCGCTGAAACCATGCTGGTTTTATGCTTTTAAGCGTGAGAATCTCCCCATAAATAATGTATTCTGGCTGAGTCCTTTAATAAAGCCAAAGTTAAAACATGTAGCCTTACTTTTTATTTATAAAATAGAGATAATATATGGACATTAATCACAATACCTCTGAATGTTGAAAGCCTAGGGGACCCCCTGTGCTCTTTGGGGGACCCCAGGTTGGGAATCACTGGTGTATACGGATCCGAGCAAACACCAGCAGACTCGCCTCCATGGCTGCAGCTGCGTTTCTGTGCATGTCAGAGCAGAAAAGACGAGAATCATTAAGAACGTTAAGGGAACCTGGAAAGCACATGTGTGATGCAGATCTGTGCTTATGGATCAGGCTGAGCATGAATGTTTAATCTCACCCCTCATTACAGTAGAATCATATCATCAGACCTCGTGCAGCAGCAATAACGCTGGTCTTTAACTTATAAGGGGGTTAAAATAAATCATAAAACCAGAGATTTAAATTGGCTACAGGTTAACAGATACTAGCTAAACTTAATTTCCTCCAGCATTCTGCATTACACTGTTAAAACTAAACGTAGTTACTAACTTAGTCCAGTTACACAGTAAAAAAGAGACATGCCTGTAAGGAGTCTGGATCAGAGCAGCAGACTGAGCAGTTTTATCTGTGAAGTGCTGTGAGATGACATCGTTGTCAATTAGCACAATACAAATAAAGCTGAATTGAATCTGAGTTGTGTGATGTATCATACGGGTCATCCTGCAGCCATCCTCTAAATATGAGGCTTAAAAAATGTCAGAATCTTCATAAATAAGGTGAAGAAAGTGACCAGAACAGTGACAGTTAAAGCTGGAAATGACATCGTTGTTTGTGTCGACATAAACAGTTTTTTCTTATTTTCTTAACATTTCTAACTCACTTTTTTAAATTTCAATTATTCAGTATCCATGTTTGTGTTTTAAGTTCAAGTTGTTTTTTTTCCAAGCCAGATCTTATGAGCTGTGAGTGCTCTAACCCCGTGCAGGACCCCACCCTGCCGGTGGTCCTCCAGGGCCTCCCCGACTCTGCAGGGGTATTTTTTGCTCTCGGAGAGGATGACCTGTGGTTTCTTCCCAGTCTGGAATCTGACTTCCTCTCCAGCAGTGACCGGTCTTAAATGGTTGTTCTTCTTTGTCTTTGACTGTTTCCAGGTGTTGTATGTTGTGGATGACGTGACTTTTCCGCAGGTTTTTTGCCTTCTGTGTTCCAGTAACTGTCTGAGTGGGGACTGGTTTTACTGGGGAACTTGTTCTTGTATGTTCTGTGAGGCCGTGTACTTTATGGATGTGACCTTTCCTCTTCCTCCTCGTTGTTGTTTTTCTTTCAAGATGAGTCTAACTCTAACTTGTGGTTGCAATATGTTCCTCGTGAATCATGGGAGGAAAATCAGGCAGAAAACCAACGTGTTATTTTAAGAGTTTGTTTTGGTTTGTCCAGCGTGAGGCTGAAAATGACTCACAGCAAAATCTGTTTGTGTTGAAGCCCGTAATGTGTTCTTGTTTCAGTCCAAAAGAAGAAGACAAAAGATAAAAGAAGATTAGGAAAAACAGAGAAAAACGAGAAGGAAAAAGTAATTAAAGTTAAGCAGAAGAGAAGGGAGTAAAGAAGAGGAGGAACATTTGGAAAGGCTTCTCATGTTTCTTTAGCTTTTTCTGCAGATGTGATGCATCGTTCTGCTCAGAGTGCTCCTTGATGAACATTGGGTGTCAGAATAGCTCAAAAAGGTTCTTAAATGGGCAGTTTTAAATTTTTTTATATGTTTGTGAAACAGACAGTTGGTTTTTTTAAAATACAAACTCTTACGTACAACCTTAAGAAAAAATTTAAGAAGATTTGTGAGGATATTGGTGAACGAAGCCGTTGGTTTTGCAGCATTGTTCATAGAAACCTCCAGAATCTCATGCCAGAACGTCGTAGATGGTTGGTGTTTCATCAGCTCCAACTGTCAGTGCTGTTAATTTTGCAGATACCTGCAGAAGAAACAATGACTGGAACATTATCCTAACAATCCTCTCAGTCTCCACCTCTTTGTTGGAATTTTGTTGGTTTGTGTTTGGTGTTGCTGCTATTTTTAGTGCTGTCTCTGGTATATTAATTTGATTACATAATGAGCTCTTTTGCATGGTGAGGAGGCAGCGGCGGCCTACATGTCAGCAGCTTTTCACATCCAGACACTGAAGCTTTTTTTTATCATCACAATCTGGATACAAGGAGGGAAAGGGCATGATGTGTTGTTCTCATCTAATTAGCTACCAAATCCCAAAGCAAGCACTTTCCTGTGCTGGAAACCTGACCGTGAGCTTTGGAAACAGGGCTGCAGACGGGTTCAGGGAGCGTTCAAAGCATAACAGGACGGAAGAAAACTGAAAATAAAAAGAACTGTCAGAGGGTGAAGAGATGGGGAATTCAAAGAGATGATGGAGCAATTTAAAGAGAAGATAGAGGAACTTAAAGTGAGTTATTTGGGGTAAAAATGACTCTTTTAGGGGTTAAATGGATTAAATAAAGATACAGCAGGGTATAAATGGATTTCTGGGTTGTATCAATGGACAGGCAGGATATAGGTAAAAGCCTTCTAGAGAATTATTAAGGAGATGGAGGAACAGTGGAGTCATGTATTGATGAAGGATCGGTAGCAGGACTCAGTCGGGTGAAAAGGATCATTAACGGTCACAAGAAAGAAATAATATATTGACTGGCTTCTTGCTCTAAATCATTACTGGATGTGGGGGAATCTGGGGGCTAAAACCATAATTAGTGACCCCATGAATGTAATTAACTTCCTTAATAAACATATTTTCATCAGTTGTATATTTTTATTGATTTTATGATAAAATAACTTTATAAAAGCATGTTATTGCTGCATGAAGAGTTCTGAGAAATCTAAGCTGTTTGAGTCATTTTAGCTGAACTTTCCATGTCTTTACAGTACAACTGCATTACAACCTTTTAAGAGATTAAAAGATTAAACATGAGAAAAGGTCAGAGTGCAGCTGAGGAGGGGATAGCCAGTCACAGAGTAATACGAGCTGAGCTATACACCTCTTAAATAGTTTGTTCTATAAAGCAATATCGAAGGGTATCAACTGAAAGAATCAGTGTATAAACTGGAGAAAGAGGTTTGATTATTGAACACGCTATAAAAAGTTGGCAGAGGGATTTATGATTATAAAGCGTTGATAGATTTTTGGGTCAGGCCAGACGATGCCAGAAGATTGGGGTTAAAAGGATAATGGATGAGTTTGGAGAGATGACAATAAGTTGGAAAGAGGTTCTAGATGAAATCATCAAATGGTGAGGAGAGACGTTATGAAGGATCATTAAAGGGTAAATCTGTTGAAATTGATGCTCTGGAGCTAGAAAGGCTAGAGTATGAAATACCTCAAACTCAATTCAGTCAGTTCACTTCAGCTTAATTTGGGCTGTACAGTTCAGAACAAATTAATTTCAAGGCAGACAAAGTCCGATACAGTTCATTTTGGTCTAAATATAATAATAGTGTTGGTAGAGTTGACACTGATAAACAACCTGGGTTGACCCCCAGGGTTTCATCAGGCTTCATAGATAAGTAGATCTGAGTAGATCTGAGTATCATATGATGATATTAATAAGGACTAGAAAAGATAAGAAGCATGTACAAATTGAAATGTGTTAGTCCAAGTACAGAACCCTGAGGAACTCCACAGCTTACCCTGATGTGTGAGGAAATTAATCTTTTACATGAATAAACTGGAATCTCTAGGATAAATATGACTTAAACCAGCCCAATGCGGTTCCTTTAATCCCTATAACATGTCCAAGCATCCGACATAGTATCTGGTGTCAGATGCAGCACTGAGATCCAACAGGACCAGTTCAGACTGGAGTTCATTACCTGAGACCACGAGGCGATCGTCGGTAACTTTCAGCAGGTCTGTTTCTGAGCTACGATGAGCCCTAAATCCTGACTGAAACTCTTTATGTTCATATTCCTTTTAACAACGTGTGGTAGGACAGCGACAAACAGAAAATGAAATGGACTGAAGATGGTTACAAACAGCTGATGGGAAGTCAGAGGGCTCACACATGGCAAAATAAAAGCACTTAAAATGATAAATAGATGGATGTTGAACCTAAAGTTTATGAAGTGTTTACAGATATAGAAATAAAATCCCCTAAAAAATACAGCAAAGTGTCCAGGAACTATAGAAGATTATCGATGGAGATATAATAGGCTCATAAATAGTTAATAAATTGCATATAAAGTGTATATTGTAGGAAATGTAAATTATGCAGGATTCAGAGATACAAGGAATTGATGGAAGGCTCTAAATGGTTTCTAGGAGAGTGGAAAGATGACAGATGAGCTTTAACAGCTGTTTTAAAGTATAACTGGATGTTTGGGGTCAGAGTACTGCTGTATAACGGGCAGTGGAAAGAGTGGATGGGTCAATAGCGCATTTATCGGAACAATGCCTCCGTGTAAAGAGCCATTGAAATGTGCTGGAGGAGTCCAGGAGACAGTAGGAAGACGGGATGAGTGAATGATAGGAGTAATGCAGAAGTCGTGACTGGAGTGAAAACATGAGGAAGACCCAGAGCTGAAAATGGAAACATAAAGAGTCAAAGGACAAAGACATGAAGCTGTGGAAGTGATTGAAGGCACCGGGTGGGATGATGGATGACATGGTGAGGGATCACTCTGGGGTGTAAATAAATATGAGGCAGGTGAAAGGGGATTATTGATCCTTTTTGTGTTTTTAGACCTACGTTTTGTAGCTTGGTGTTGATATTAACTTCAGCTTCCTGATAGAGAACTGAGCTGGAAAGCCAGGATTTCATTAATTCCCGCCTTCATCAGCACTTCCCAGTACGCCAGTGTTTGCTGGGAGAAAATGAGCTCATCTGCACCAACGGCTTATTTAAGTTTTTACCTCAGACTGCGGTTCAGCAGGGCAACTGTTCATTTACACAGAGGAAGAGACAAGAGAGCTCATTAAATACTCCGACGGGGAGGCTGGAGAGGAGAAGGAGGAGGAGGGCTGAAGAATGAGATGGGTAGAAAAGAGGGAAAGATGGAAGTAGTTAGCACACAGAACAGAAAAGAGCAAAGAGGCAGGGAGGAAGAGGATGTCATCTGCTTTAGATGAAGGAATGTAGGACAGAATTTTCCTGCTATTTTTTACCTAGCTCTATTTGTAGTAGACTCCAGATCTGGTGATGCATTCACTGACATCAGTTTTCTCCTGCAGTTTGAGAAATTCTAAACACGTCATACCTTTGTAGCAATGACGTCAAATCATCCGGCAAATGGACATGAACTCTTTAAGATGCTGAGATTAAATCTGGGACAGAGGTGCATAAACAATGGAAGAAGAAAACCTGAAAGATAAATGGAAGACGAAAAGGAGGAAATTAAAGGGAGGAGAGAAGCGAGTGTCTCAGAGGGTCGACAGGAACTGCAGATTAGACTCAAATGTCAGACTTTAATCAATAACGGCACCAGAGAGCGTGTGGAGAGAGGCGGGGTTTAAGAGCAGCACTGTTTCTTCAGGATTTCCATCCTTTAATAACTTTTTAATTACTCAGAACAGTAAATAAGACATTCTGGTTCAGGCATGTTGCTTGTTTAGCAGCATTGTTACTGAGATTTACCTGGATGTGGTAACTTCCTGTTACCTTTCAGAACAAAAGGGACATCGAGACACTGTTGTAGCTCTGCATCAACCAGCTCTTTGTTTCCACCATTTAGGCAGTAAAAGCACCTTTTAAGTATCATCAGAACTAGAAAATCATTTATTAGAAACAGCCACTGTGACGGCAAAGCATTAAGTCTGGCATCCAGGTGTAGGTAGGCCTGAAAGATATGGAGGGGAAATCTAGTTGCAAATTTTCTGCCCTATATTGTGATTTAATCTTATAAATTCCAGCTTCCGTTCAGTGTTCATCCGTTCAGCTACCTCCTCTTCCTCCTCTTCCTCCATCTCACCCGCTGTGTGAGTGTGGATAGAAACAACTGTGTGGAATGAAACATATTGCAAATATGATGTAAACTAGGATGTGCACAACTCGTCTACTGGAAACGGTGCACAAAGTCGACGGCTTCTTTTTAAAAAAGTTGATATTTTGTTTTGGAGGAGTTATGTCTCAGACGTGCAGAGACATGGTCAGTTTACAACGTTATGTTAAAAGAACATATGCTGATGATGTATTACTTTTCCTCCAGAACTCACCGACATCTCTCCCCCAGACAATCACACTTAACACATTGTCATCAATATCTGACTACTCTATTAACTGGTCTAAGACTATTATTATGCCCATCAACTGTGACCTACAAAACATACCCAATACTACTATTCAGTCTGGAAACATTAGATATCTAGGCATAAACATTTCCCCCAGGTTATCAGAACTAATAAAGCTAAATTATGTCCAGGATGATCTCTCACGGTGGAGGCGCTTACCCATATCACTCATGGGGAGGGCTGCCACAGTTAAAATGATGGTTCTATCTAAAGTAAACTACCTGTTTTCAATGATACCCACTAAACCATCCTCCAGCTGGTTTAAGTCACTGGACCCACATATATCTAAATTTTTATGGAAAAATAAGCCATCACGTATCAGTCTAAAAACTTTACAACAAACTAAAGATAGAGGCGGATTGGAGCTACCCGACTTTAATCATGTTTTCTTAGCTAACAAGCTGCAGTATATCTCCAAATGGCTTAAACCTAGCAGTCTGGATGAACCATGGTTAGATGTAGAGCAAGCATTGTGTGAGGATGTGTTTATCTCTGACCTGCCATTCATCAGCTCAACCATCAAAACACATAAGTGTTTTAAAAGCATTAATATCAGTTCCTCTTTAGTGGCTTGGTGGGATTTTCTAAAAATAACCAAATCTTCATTTTTTCCACTTTTACACCCCTCTGGAACAACCCTGACATCCAGCAAAACAAACAAACAAACAAAAATAGATAAATTTCTCTCAATGGAAAACTAAAGGGATAAAACAGAACATATAATAGAAAATGGAAACTTCTTTGTCATTTAATATTCTCACTTCACAATACACAATCAGCAGCACTAAACTTTTAGAATATCACCAGCTTAAATCTATTATATGTAAAAAATATACCATTAACCAATTACACCTGCAGGGTAGCAGAATTCTTGAAGTTTGAGGCTCTAAAGCTATTATCAAAAACATATAGACTATTATCTAAACTAGAAGACTCAATCTGTCTTCCAACTTCAAAATGGGAGGGTGACTTATCCAGTAACTTTAATAAAGATAAATGGTCACAAATATGTTTAAACACCTTTAAAATGACTAAAAATTCAAATATGCAACTAATACAATTCAAAATTCTGCATAGAACTCATTATACAGGACAAAGGATGTTCAGGATGGGTCTGTCACACTCAAACATCTGCACACACTGCAATGAAAACACACCTGACAACTACCTCCATGCCTTGTGGTCCTGCACACCTGTCGGCAGGTTGTGGCTTCAGGTATGTGTGGACATGTCAGCATGTTATAAAAGTAATACTCCTGCAAACCTCACACTGTGCCTACTAAAACCCTGACTGTGGCTTTTTCTCTGCGAGAGCAGCTGTTACTGGATGGAAGCGACACAAGACACCTTCCAGTTGTGTTTAAATGCTAAGATTTCACCGAGCATCGGTTAGTCATGCGAGAGTAGGGTCTCCGAAACTCATAAAACATGAATCGATATTGTGTTTATTAAATTCTAATGAGTCTTAAACCAGCTGTAATGGTCAATACGACTTCTACCAGCCAGTGATTGGCTGGAGGAGGAAGAGTAAAAACATCCTCACTTCATCTGCGTTCCTCTAAAACCAAACTGATGAAGTCACTTTAAAACACTGATCCCTTTTGTTTCTCTACACCTTCACATTCTGCATGAATTTCTCTTTTTTTTTCTAATAGTTTCATAACTTTAAAACAGTGCTGACATTTACGTGACTTTAAACACACCTCAGTATTTCTGCACTCTTCATGCTGTGAGCTCGGTTTTGTTCCAGACATACAGCTGCTCTCTGACAAGGTGTTCGAAATGCAAATGCTGATTACTTCTGTTAGAGCTACCGGAGGCTGTTGGTATATTCAGCCACCCAGAACATGTATAAAATCCCTGTATGTGTTCCTCTCCTGAGCCAGTCCTTCTAACTGAGTCTGTAGGGTGCACGAGGTTTATACTTTTTTTTTTTTTTTTTTCATTTTGAAAACAAACAACCATGTTTGAAACAATATTTGTATTTTCTCCTTGGATTTTTGTGGCCAAGACTCTTTGACCTTGTCTCACGGATTATTCTCCATGGATGAGAGAATTTGCGACATTCAGATACCTGGACAGGATGCACACATGCAGCTGCATCCTGCAGCAGCTGCAGTCGCTGAGGGACATGAACAGAATCCGTGTAAACACATTCACTCTCATCATCTGCAGCAGATCTGGATGTTCTGAACTCCGTCATGGTGACTTGTCTCATCTCTTCTCACGTTCCAGGTATTCTCTGTTTGGTAATGTGATACGTCAAGATTTATAATTGATTTTATGCTAAGTAAATAAAGAGCATCATCGATGCTGATACTGTCAAAATTAACATGTTACTGCAAAGAGATTAATTTGTGGAATTAATGCATTATTTTTTAAAGCATAAACAACAAAGTAATTACAGCATAAAACCCAAATCAGTTGTAAGTGATGAGGATAATTTTTTACTGAACTTTAAATTTAATAGGGAGCCAGTGAAGAGTGGCTAACACGCCATCTACGTGCCCAAAATCAGCTTCTCTTGCTGATATAGCGTGATGACTAAGTTGTTTGTGTGTTAACAACATGAATGTGTTATTTCCACAGATTAATCTCTTTGCATTGACGCATTTATTTTAACACCCCTAATTTTTAGGTTTATAACAACACGGTTAGATATAATCTAAGATCCGCCGGTGCTGCGTTATTGGGTCTGACTGGAAAACTGAGCCACACTTTGGTTCCACATCTCAGATCAGGTGAAAATATGGCAAGAACATGCCTCCGGCTCGGCCTAAGCAGGAGGGGGCACTGGATAGTCCAAGCTTGCTGTCAGGGAGGCCCTAGCCCACCCTGGAACCCCCCGGCCGACGTGCATCAGGGCTGATGCTGATGGAGGCCACAGGCCGAAATACAAGAGGATGTTTTCTTTGTGTTTCTTTGTTCCTCCTGCTTGTAGACCAGCAACAATTATTCCTTCCACAGAAAAAGCAGCTCTGATATTTATTAGCTTCCACTTCTTCAACTGCAGGTTGTATCTGAGTGTGTATCTTTTTATATTAATACAAAAAGTCAGTGTTTCCAAGAGAGCAAACACAAATATGTTGTTTTCATTTCCCGCCATTCTGTAGCTGAGATCAAATGTGATAAACATCTCCACTGTGGCCCTGCTCTTTATCACACAGCAACACAGCAAAGCACAAAAACAACACACAGGAACTGAACTGCCTCCCAGCCACACCGCCTCCACCTCAACATCCACTCTCAACACAAACACCTACTAAACTCTCTCTTACAGTCCATGTTTCTCCAGGCTGTGGTGTTTGTCAGCCAAGTCAAAGCTGGTCAGAGGAATGTGGATGTGTGTCAGGATGATTTTAAATAAATGAATAAAGCAGAAGAGTCAGATCAGTTAAAGAGGTTGTGTTGTGATTATCTTAATGGCTCCTGTAATGGAATATTTAAAACAGCCGGATGCAGCTCAGCACCGGGAAAGTGTTTGGATCTATTTGTGCTTCGATTCCCTGAGTGATAGTTTTATGGCATTAGATAAGAAGAGACATTGTAATGCCATTTTGGAGTGGCTCATTTCCAATCTGTTCACACACACACACACACACACACACACACACACACACACACACACACACACACACACACACACACACACACACACACACACACACACAGGCTCTGTTTCCTTCAGGCGATGCAGAAACTTCCACAGATTATTACAAGTGATTTCCAACCAGTTATTACATGAATTTTTCAGATTTTTGTTGGAATATTCTTGGTTGGGAAATTAAACTGACCTTCAGTCGTGAGTTCTGTCCTGAAATCTGATTGGAGAGAGCGCTTCAACCTCTAATGGGACCAAATGAGCTCTGTGAGCCTTGTTCCTCAGTAACGGAGGGAAATGAGGCGGGAAGCCATGAGAGCCGCTCAGACCTCATCTAGCTGTCTGACACCTCAGTCAACACCTCTGCTAATGGCTGTCTGTGTGTGTCTGCTTGTACCAAACACAAGCCTCCACCACTCAAATCGATCATTTTTACTGCCGAGACTGGGTTTACGGTTTGGAGAGGGGTCACAGTTTGGTCCAGGAAGGTGGAGACGATGACTGGAGCTCGGCCGTGTGTGTGGGAGGGAAAATGCGAAGGCGGAAGATTTGTTTGTGCAGGTGCAAAGCTTACACAGATTATGCTGATGAGCTTTTGCAAACTCATGCATAAATATGTTCCTCCTCTTCACACACACACACCCATGTTTGGGTGTAAAATATTTCTCTGATGCCTCCTAAGTTCTGACCTCATTATAATGCCAAAGATCTTTTATGGAACAAAAATCTGGAAAAAGCCGTCACACAGATCTGACCTTGTGACATTCAGCTGTTATTTTAAATGGGAACAATATACTTGTATCTGAACTTCCACAAAAAGAAATGCTGAAACAGCCCTTATGTCCTTACATATTTCCTCCAAATTCATTTGAACACGTCTGCTACAGCATTGAAGGCGTTGAAGATGTTGGGATTAAAAGGTCCAGCGTGGACCAAGCAAAAAGTTGCTGAAGACGATGTCCAGATAAAAGTGTTGCTGGCTACAGATCTGCAGACCGGTTTTGAACTTCTGACTGCAGCATGAACCACATGACAGCATGACGAGATCAAGCAGTGCCGTAACCAGCGTGTAAATAAGTTAAACCGAACTTACTGCCTCTACTGCCTCCCAGCATTAAAAAGAAGACTGAGACTATGTTCACACTGCATGTCTTGATGATGAATTCAGTTTCATTTAGTTAAAATCTGATCTTTTTTTCATGGTTGTTTACATTATAATTAAAATGCAACCTCCACCAGACTCCATTGTGACCAGTTTGCAGCCCTGAAGTGACCAACATGCACAGCAGCAGGTGTGACGTCACACACAGCATGCTGTGTTCATGGAAGTAAACGTGGATTATATAATACTGTTTACAGTTTGTGGCTTCCCCGTCTCCTCTGATGCAGATTGTGACGTCTGTCTCACTTCAGTGATGTAAAAATCAGATGAAATGTCACATGACCGTTCAGACTGAGTGGACTGAGGAAGCGAAGATTTCGTGGCTCTAGTGACAGTGACAGGACTAGAACATCATCTTCTGAAGTGGCAGGAAAATTTATTTTCAGTTTTATTTTTCATGCATGCGACAACCTAATGATCAGAAGAAACATTCATACAGAAAAAAGCACCTAAACCATCATCATTATCATCATCAGTGTTCTTAATCAAGAAAATAGCTTAAAAAGAATGAAAAAATAATAATTTTAAGACAAATGTGAAGCTGGCAGTAATTTCAGATTTATCTTTATTTAGCTGGAGAAGGCAGGTGGAAGAGTGATGATCTGAGCCGGGGATACGGAGGGATTTCTCCAGATCTCAGGTGTCGAGTGGTGGCTAAACCGGTGAAGAAATACTGCTGGGTGGAGGAGTGGATGGAGAACAGCTGTGCCAGGGATTCTGAGCTGGAGCCACGCTTACACCAGAGGAAAGATGGTGATGGATGGCTGACGCAGCCCAGTACAGAAGTCAGGAAATTACTGAAGAATTGTGTTTCTCCAAGTGAATATTAGTGTATTCTCAGTTTCTCAAACTGGGGTCACCAGACCCCCGAGGGACCCATGTGCCATAGCTTGGGGGTCCCCGGAGGAAAAAAAATAAGCCTTTGAACAAATAAATGATAATAATTTTTACCTTACTAATCTCAGCTGTAGATGTACTAGAGAGCAGTAGGCTGCCATGTTTCGGCACTTCGGGAGCAATTTGGAGGGTTTTAGTGCCTTGCTCAAAGGCCCACAATGGTTCACCTCTGCTGGTACACTGGAAACTCAAACCCAGGTTCTTCATTCTCAAGCCCACCTCCGTCACCACAAGGCTACCAGTCCACCATGACTAGAATACAGCTATGTACTGGGACCATAGTGGGTGGAAAGGGGGCTGGTAGCCTAGTGGTTAGAGGAGTGGACTTGGGACTGGGAGACCCAGATTCATGCCCACTGCTCCTGGTGTAAATAGTGATGGTTTGAAAGCAGAAACAAAATTTGGTACGTTAACTTGAGATATGCACCGACAAATTAAGATTAAAAGAAAGATTCGATGAGGACGGGTCTCATACATCTGCCACTCATCTCTCACCATGCTCACCATTAGCATCTAGCTAGCAACACAATCGTTTTGTTGTAAATCCGTATATTTTAACAGGTGATGATGGGTCTAAACTAACTAAACTGAGAAAATATGATGATAAATTATTAATTTATCATTTCTAATAATAATAAAGCTGAAATGTCTTCAAGAACCAAAACATACAAGTCCATTTTCCTTTGTTCAAGCTCTTGCAAATGCAAAATATCCTTCTTTATGCTCCAACACTGAGAGGAAACTGCTTCCTACTCCCTACACGGATGGGGTTATACTTGATTTATGGACCGAAACTGATCTTTGGGTCCATTAGATGGAGATGTAGAGCACAGATTAAACAATAAGTCATTCTTGCTGGCAGACATGGGTCATTAGTCCAGAGTTTACTGCTGATTGACACATTGTTAGACTGGGTGGTGCATTTTTTGTAACCTGAGAAACCACCTTTTTCACACCTGGTTTAACTTTTCTAATTCTTGGCTTGAAATGAGGAAAGTCCCACGGAGTCCTTAGAATTTCTTTCCCACCTCCTTCCACTCGGGTTTCTCCCCAAATTGTTGGAGCTACTGAGCTAAGATGAAATGAAAGTTGGTTGGGTGGATATATCGATTTGACCCTGCAAGTCTGGAAGACACAAAAACAAGAGAAAATGGCCGTGGGAGGATTTATTACCGCTGGCAGAGTCTGTGTCTGTTTGTCCTTCAGCATATTTCCTCCCTCCTCCCTGCAGCGACCCACCGCTGCTGCTCCTCGTTGCCTTGATTTACATGACTGTTTGTGTCTGTCTGGGTGCTGCTTGTATGGAAAGTAGTTTTGTTTTTCAATCACGTGTCATGTGGCGGTCTGTCAGTCCGTGGCCAGTCGTCCGTGAAGGAGGAACGAGCGCGAAGATCAGAGAGAGGAGATAATCGCTGCAATCTCACTCAGACATCCTGTGTAAACATTCGAGGGTCCCCGTCCCCTCGTCCTTCAGTTTTCTTTGTTACAAACAAACATCCATGACGGTGCTGCAGCAGAGTGAAAACCTCCAGCTTGTCCTTAAACTCACATTTACAGTAGTCCAGAGCAGAGTCCTGCACCCACCCGGGCCCAGACCGGTACTGGTTCCATTAGTCCTGCAGCAGGGGAACTTCGACCTGCAGCATCTGGATTTTTTCAGTGTTATTTTCTGACTGCAGCCTGCATGCATACAACGCTGCTATATGTGGTCTGAGCTTTGATAATGTGGTTTGAATTATTTACAGATCATAGCTTTTACAGTTGAAACAATTTCCCAATTTGTAAAGTTTCATTTTACTTATTTATTATCATTCATTTTGGCAAAGTCAGACATTAAACTTTCGGAGCAAAGAGAAAAATAAGAGGGCCAAGGAAGAAACACAATGCAGCATCAAAACCTGGGAAGCTTTATTTTTATATTTCTAAGATATTTTAAAGTCATGTTCTTTCCATCCGTTTCTTTCAAATAATAAATTCATTACTAATATAGTTTTTTCTTCATCTAGCAACTGGTGTACTGCAGGGACATGGAAATAATGTAAACCGAGCACCCTAAAGGCTTTAATTATTTATTTACACAGCTAAGCACTTAGCTGTTAAGCTAGCAGTTACGGGTTAGGAGTCAAAACGTTTTTCTTTTTTGAGCCAAAATGAAACGCTTCACTTTGTTATGTTCCTATTATGTTGATCTTGGTTGAAAGTGTCTGATTAGAAGACCAGAGACCTGGGGTGAGGAGTCTTTTATCTGGCACTGTTTTTCCTCCTCCATCTTCTTTTGTGCTTTTAATTGCTGGAGGTCATTCTCACCTGGTTAAACAGGAGAAATAAAAAAAGAAGCAGGCAGAGAACTGATGACGATAAATTGGGCTCTCTCTAATTAACTGACATGGAAATTAAATTGGAAAGTTATTAAAGAGTAACACCCAAGTCCTCACATTTTGACCTTTATCTTCAGATTTCTGGTCTGTTGTGTTAAATGGAGGGAACAAAGCAATCATATTTTTCAACTTCAGCAGCACTTGAAGTTTAATTCTACTTTTGGATTTAAAGACTTTTTATTACTCTCCTCTATTAGAGAAGAAAATTAATTCAGATTATTAGGCTGTTTGAGGGGGTTTACAGATTAGAGATTTCAGATTTTGCCGAGTTGTTGTTGGGGTTTTACATCAACACAATAAAAAGTCCTCACAGCTGGTGGTTCATCGGCTGGGAATCTGCACACCACGGAAACAGCAACTAACATGAAGATCTTTCGTGTTTACTCCCACTATGGTTGTTGGCGACCATGTCTGAAAATCATTCGGCTTTCCAGATGTTAGATGGGACTGAAGTCTGTAGAATATTAATAAAACACACTCACTAGTGACATGGTGACTCCTGGATGCAAACACCATTAGCACATGCAATAACAATAACACAGAAGCCACAGACGTGGTTAGTGGAGTGTTTTCCAACCACAACCAGGTTGTGACTCGTCCAGATCAGAAAAGTTACAACATCTATCACATGATTTATTCTTAAAGATGTCACATCTCTCACAGTGAAGGCTTTTTGAACATGTTATGCATGACAGAGCTGAAGTTTGACACAGAATGTACCCACTTTCCTACATACCTGTGCATATATATGTTTATATCTATATTTCTATATATAGATAAATATGTAAGAGATTAATGGTTTGTAACCTAATAAACACAGCATTAATTCTGACTGACCTCCTGTTAGCTAACACTTATTAGAAGAATTCACTGTTTTAACTTGGTGTGGTTCTGCCTTCATTTGCACTGAAGTCATTCTTAAGTCCAAATAGTCGAGTATTGACTGAGGTTACAGTTGTGTGGTGTTTTAACGTTGTTGTTCGGTACCTTTAGGTCTTTAAGCCTGGCTTAGTCCCGTATCGGCTCCTGTTGCTGCTTATTGATTTTTACCTCTTCAGGGATGCATGGGGAGTGATGTTATTGCACAAATGCATTCATGCTTTTGCATTGTTCTTCTTTTATTGCCTCTCCTGGTCACTTAATGTTTTGTTCTTGGGTTCTGCTGCTTCACTCTGTCCATAAATCATTGCTGACCTTGACTGCAAGCATTAAACACATCCATCCATTAATATTTTTGCAGGAGTGGTTCTTTTTTAGCTCCATTTGTACGTCAGTATCTGATGTTGTGTCTCTAAGTGGACAACATCTCTATGTTTGATAGCATTTGTTAGAGGCTTTCATGTGGTATTGATGTGTTGCCCTGTCCTTGGCTTCGGCGGCTGAATGTCACTTTGCTGAGAATGGTCTGGTCATACAAAAATCGTCCATTGCCGTCAGCCTTAATTGCAGCTCTTTGTGTTTTAATTGAAGTATGACCAAACATTGTAATTCTTGAGGCCCCATTTCTCTTCTGTTTGGGTTGAAGATATGGACAATCGAGCAAAGACATCATGACTAACAGCCACTAAAAGGGGACGCTATGTGATATATTTCTGCAGAAAGATAGTCTTTTGTACTTCCAGTTGACATGTTGACATTGTTAGTGTCTAACAGCATTATAAAAGGTGACAGCTTGGTGAGGAAAAAAGTCTCAGTCAAATCTTGTGGGAGACTATTGTCGGATAATAGCAGGAATCTAAACTGCTAAATTATTTTGGCTTTAAGAGGACAAACACTCTGACCACACCACTCCTCTTCAAAGGTGCTACAAGAGTTTTTACTGGGACACCATCTCATTGCAGCTTCTCTCATCCGCTCACATGACCTGTTGTCTCACTTCTATGCAGATGATACCCATCTTGATCAATGTTTCCCACCAATGACCCTATAGTTTCAAGAAAAACTTGGATGGAGGCATGCCAGATTTAACTGGAAGCCATCCAATGCAATGTTAGTGTCTGGTGTTAGCGCAGTTAGCCATGTTTCTGTAAACAGCAGGATGCTGCATTCTCTGTAATCCCCCTGGTGCCGGGTCAACGGTGCTAACTTGTCCATCTTATTAGGGAGAGACCTTACATTCCCCATGATGATCGACGGGATAGCTGGTCTATAACGTCTCTTCCTAGTGCAGTGCTCAGCCCCCCGTCATTCTCCTTAGCTCACGGGGAACACACACACACACACACATATATATATATATATATATGTATGAGTGTGTGTGTGTGTGTGTGTGTGTAAAAGACACAGAAAAGACATTTTCTGAGGTGACATTTTCACTTAATTTTAAAATTTTTATCTGAAATTTGATATTTGTGCTCCAAGTTTGGTTTTAAATAACATACCTATTTAAACTATCACACACATTTTCTAATACATAAAACACAGTTTGACATTTTCTCACATTTTGCCATAAAGCGGATGTTATTCCTACAATGTGCACACATACGTTATCGTGTGCAGTAACTTCTGACGTGTAGCAGCAGGACTGATGAGTGACGACACATTTGACTTGAAAGACAACCCCCATGGTTCGTAGTGACGTCTATGTTCTGCTCTGTAGACGAGAAATAAGTCCGTGGGTACACGTGTCTGCTGGTATCTCAGCTTCTCGGGACTCTGTGGAGATGTTAAGATCACATGACCCAGGGAAGCTGATGGGGTCTCACCCTGCCTGCACTTGCTGTGGAGGCTGGAGGATCTGCTCAGACAGTTTGAAACTCCTGTCTGTAGTGTTCATGCTCATCTTCTCAATAATATATGGAGAGCTCTCTCCTCCCCCCCTCCCTCCTCTCGCCATGGTAATATAGCTGCTCCTCCTTTTAAAGATATGAAATCCTCAGAGAAATCCACACAGTGTTCACTACATCTGTCCTTCCCTCGCCTCCTCCAAGTCAAACAGCTCTTTTCATTTTAATCTTGCTTCTCATTTTAGTTTTTTTTTCTCCTTTCCTCTTAAATCCTTAGTTTTTACTGATGTCTTTTTTCTCCTTTCCTTATCTTTTTTTAAATATCTTCTCATTGTCTCAGCTGTTTCTTCTCTCTGATATGCATCTCTTTTCCTTTTTTCTTCTTCTCCATTAAATTTTCATCTTCTTGCCCTTTTCCATCATTCCCTGTAATTCCCGCATCTCCTTTCCCCCCATGGTTTCTCCTTTTTAAACATTTATTTTTTCAGTGGGCTGCACAGAGGTGTGGTGGCCTCACAGCGAGAAGGTCGCTGGTTCGAGCCTCTGCTGGGGGCCTTGCTGTGTGGGTTTCCATGTTCTCCCCGTGTATGCGTGGGTTCTCTCCAGAGTTTGGACCTTGGATTGCTGGATATCATCTCTATCTGACCTACATCCCTGAGACAGATCATACCATCTATAACATCACATCCATATAATTTCTCTTGCCGTCATTCCAGCCTTTGCTTGCAATCTTTTTGAGAAATTTACAGAAAATACTCATCAGAACAATTTATTTTTGATCATGTAGCTTATGTTTTTCTAAATCAACATTAAAAATCACCTCCCTCGGCCACCGTGCTGTAACTCAGGTTGCTTCTGAATTATCAGTGTTTATGGTTTGAGTTTGAGCCAGAGTACATGCTCAGTTTGAACTATTCCTCCTCCGTTATATTCTCCCGTTATATTCTACTGTTATATGTCAGGGTTTCTTCATCTATGCGTATTACCCAGAGATGGATAGATGGATGGATGATAAATTAATGAGTTTCTAGTCTCTTTCCTCCTTCCCATCCTTCCTTCATGAGCCTGTCCTTGATCTGGAAGCTCCCTGCCAGGTCCCCTCGGCAGTTACCCCTGACCCTCCTCTCGGCAGCTGGAGGCTGGCAGGGACCAGCGGGCCGCTCCACTCCAGGATCCATCCGGTCAGCTCTGTGTTTCCTGCCTCCAGGCAACATGTCACCGCTGTTGTTGCGAGAGATGAACTGATGAATTGCTCATTCATTGTAATTAGTTGATAGATCCACGGTAAAAAGGCCACAAAGGGAGTCCAAACTTCATTCCTTGCTTCAGCTGCCAGCTGGTAAACAGACTGATGCACCTGCCAAGAGCATCATCCTGCAGCCAAACTCATTTTATCACAGAGCTACATCAGATCCAACGTGGGGCTATGCAGTAATCAGAGGATGAAAAACATTCTGTTATGAACTAATCATGTTTTCTAGTCTGATGTTCTCTGTTTGAAATCACAAAATGATCTTCTGAAGAAACACCAAGGACCTTTTGGTACGCTGTGGACGGGAGGAGTCGAAGCTTCTGCTGTAAGAGGAAGTTTGCCCAGAGATAACAGCTGTGAGCTCGACTCTTCAATCTGTTCTTCAGCTGCTTCGTTTGATATTAAGTAGCTCTTGGTAAATCAACAATGTTTTGGAGATACAGAAAGATGCACGTGCACGTAGCAACCCTTCAGTGCTGCAGGAAGCAAGCCTCAAATGTGGATCCATCAGTGTTGCTAAGCCTGCTCGTTATCAGAGATGTTGGACGTCTTTTTCTGTGAAGTCACTTGAAATTTGGACAGTCTGGGGTCGCAGGTTTTCAGGTTGTTTTCTTAAGTGTAGCTGCTTATTCAGGTTTGCTGCTTCTCTTATGAAGCCCTCCGGATTCTCTCTCAGCTGTCCACAATAAAGCCCCTGGATGCGGTAACCAAGGAAACGGAGCGTCTGAATTTATATATATATATATGTGTGTGTAGAAAGAGAGAGAGATGCATGATCTGGCAACACTGGATTAAAAGCATCCAAGACATGCCAACTAACAGATGTTTAAACACTCAAACTCATGCCTTTCAAGGAAAGATGGAAAACACAGTCAGCCTGCAGCCTGATTCCCACCACAGCCAGAACGTCCCGGCTGTCAGTCAAGTGTCCCTTTGGCTTCCTTCAGGCGATGGCGTCCACACACTCAACCTCAATTTAATGCTGCCAAGAAGGAGACCTGCATGGTTCAAGTGAGACAGATGATGGTAGAGAGGCTGCTGTTTGTTAATCCACCAATCAAACAGGATCTGAGAGCGCTGGCAAAACAAAACCACACAATCACACAAACAGTTGGAGTCATTTAATTTTTCTGTGTCGACACAAAGACCGAACCGGCACAGAGCCGCCGGCGTCTGCTGAAGCTCCACACAAGTCTGTAAATTGGTTGTTTGAGGAAAACACACTCATTTCAGTGGCTGTGTTTTGAGAATAAATAAGTCAAGTGTTTGGATTCAGAGTGACTCATCATGTGAATGTTTTATCATTGACGTCTCCTCTAAAAAAGAAAAAATGAGTGGTGCACACAGTTCTGGTGCAGGCCATTAGTCTGGAATCGTGGGCATAAATGATTCAGGTATAATTTGTCTGCAGCCATTACTGAAATCCCATGAGTAGAGTGGAACATCTTATTAAGCGAGCCTCACGTGAGTCGGTTTTAGATGATTGTTTTCTTTCACTCCATCTAAAACGTGGAGGTTGAACCCAGTTGGCTTTGGAAGCTTAGTTCATCTGCATGCTCTCTGCTCTCCACAAACGTCTCACGCCACCATGTCGAGATCTGAGGGAGGGAGAGAAAATAAAGGGGCTTCCTGTGTTTCAGTGGTCCAATGACATGCTTGCTGCAGGGGATGTGTCCTCAGTAACTCACTAGCTGGGACACCTGTCCAGGCTTTGCATGCAAGCCCACACCAAGTTCTGGTTCCTGTAGATGAAAGCAGCCAGCTGTTGATTATTAAAACCACCCTGTGGAAATAACCTTGTTTACTGCCACTGTTTGGCATATTAAACACATCAAATCCTTTTTTTTTATAAACTTTTGCATAAAACTTTTTTTTAATTATCCTGTGAAACCTGGTGTACCTGTTCATAAAGGACACACCTTTTTACTTTGCACCTCCGCTCTGCTTGTCATCTGTAATCCAGCAGGATTTCTATAAACACAGAAAATTCTCCCAGGTCGGGTTTCAGTTCGTATGAGAGGATTTTTAGAAACTCTAAACTTTTATCTGATTGATCAGCTTAAAAGGAAATCCTTATAGGCTGTTTCGTTGTTCTGAAGTCGGATCAAAAATCCCTGCTTTGAAAAGAAAAAGACTAAATTCATCATTTGACTTTACTTAATTAAGTCGATACATTGGTCATATCTTCAGTGGGAGAAAACTTGTAAAAAGTAAAAGTGTTTAACCCCTTACTGAATGGGTGCTTGGTTTTTACCGGCTTTGACCAGCATGAGACTATTTTTTTTGTCTACTGTGGCATCCCGATCTTCCTCGGTTACCGTGGTGATGATGAACCAACATATTCAGACAAGAAAGTAAAAATTGGATCTTGACTCTGTTTTTGGTGCAACTTTTCACCAAGCAGACTAATTTAATTGAACCTCCATCATTCCCTTTTTTTCTTTGTGTCTTAGTTGAACTTTTCATCTTTCTATGGAGGCTCTCTGCTCAGTCTGGAACCTCAAATTATGACCAAGAAAGACATTTAAGGAATTTTACCCACAAAACATTTTGCATTGTGTCATTAAGTCCAGCTGAGTAATAATAATAATAATAATAATGATGATGTATTTATATGCACCTTTAAAAGCCATCTCAAGGTCACCATACAGAAACAGAAGTAGTGACTCTGTGAGGTTTGGCTGGCTGGTGGAAGCTCTTTACCTGATGTAGTGATGGGATGTTCTGTGTGGAGCACCGGAGCGTGTCGAGTAATCCGGGAAGTGTTTCTGCGACGCGTGTATCGGCGCTTGTATCATTTCAGAGGAGTGACATCAGTGAACATGCGAAGCCTCGCTGTCGGGCTGAAGCGCGGCTCGGATCTCGCCTCATCCGTGCCTTTTCAAAGGCTTTAGAAGTTGTCGTCTAGCCTCAGAGTGACCTTTTCCTTTATTGTCAATTTGCCTGGGAATGAATATTGATCTCATTTAATCTCATGTATATGACACAATATATTCACAGCAAAATACGCTTTATTGATAGAAACTAATTCTATGGTCACATTTTTTATCAGAGAGCCTTTATTGACCGAAACTTCAGTGTGTTACGATTCCATCAAAGCATACTTTTATTTAACCAGGCAACACATTTTAAGAACAAATTATTTACATGCAGATGCATAACTAGACTAAATTAAAAATGCTAATTAAATGTTGAAAGATCTATTAAAAGTTTGATTTGCGTTAGCAATAAAAGATGTGATCTGAAAGATGTAATAGTTGACTGAAATGAAATGTGTGATGTCGGAGGGAATCTTTATTTTTACATCATTGTTCATATTTTAATTAGAAAAACATGTTAAATTCATCATTGTCCATTTTTTAGGGTTCTTCACACAATTCTGTGCCCATGAATAATACAAAAGGCAAGATGTTTGCTGCTGTAAAGATAGATCCAGATAAAAATAGATCCAGATTTACCCCGACCCAAACACCAGCAGCTGGTGTCTCAGTGGGATCCTGGACCAAAATAATTAGCAGTAGTGGAACAGTGACCCACAACTCCATCACAACTGTCCCATGAAGACTGTTCTGACATGGGACATAAATAGTTTCACACTATGAAGAACCAGCTAATTCATTCATGTGCCAGCAGCTTCCGGTGGCGTCCGGTGGCCTGATTGGTTGGAGTTCAGTCAGGATGATGACATATGGATGCTCATGTTTTACCGAGGAGCGCTTACTGAGGGTATTTCTGTTTGTAGAACATACTGTGGTCAATTATTCACTTTGGAAAAGTGACTAGATGTCAGGCTGAAGGCTTCAGTGTGGCTGATGCTGCTATCAGATGTCAGATGGGCTGAGTGATTGACAGCTGAGTCACCTCACCTGATATCTGTCTTTGGGTGATTCTGCTGCAGCAATGCACATGAACAAGCCAAGCGTGAACACAAACACCCCGGACGGGAGACTCAGAATCGCCCCTTTCCTGTCTAACCCTGATTTAAATGTAGAAATTAATGAAGTCTGAGGCTTCATCTCCAGCAGCTCAGCCGTTCACTCCGTTTGAATGAACAGAGAATGAGGAGAAACCAAGTTGCTGAAGCAGGAGGAGACGGCGAGTTTTGTTTATAACCACTGAAGGAGTGATGTGGTGAGCACGCTTCAGGCAGAATGAATGAGCATCGCCGCAGTGATGAAGCATGATAAAAGAATCTGAAGAAGTGACCCAACTCATGTAAATTAGTCTTACTTTTTCAAACTTTCTTGCTTCTCTGTACAAGATTAAGTAAAGTGAGAATTAAACCTCAGACTGATTTTTCTGCCCTGTAGTTTTACGGAGGAAAAACATGGATGCAGCCACAGAGCAGAGTCAGTTTCTTGTTATAATCTCTGTCAAAGTGTTTACGACAGAAGTCTCATGGTTGATGTTAACCATTGTGTATTGTCTCTTCTTTCTCTGCCTCCATAGATTTTATGTTGTGGAACTTTCTTTTATTGTTCCACAGTTTTAGAGCCAGTTTGTCTCAGATTGGTGAACCTCTGTCCATCTTTCCGCCTGAGAGACTCTGCCTCTCTGAAATGCTCCTTTTATACCCATTCATGTTACTGACCTGTTGCTAATGAACCTGATTAGTTGTCCAATGCTCCTCCAGGTGTTTCTGGTTTGTACCAGTTACTTTTTCAGCCTTTTGCTGCTCCTGTTCCAACTTTTTCCAAACGTGTTGTATGGGCTCAACATTTAGTCATAAAGATTTTGCAGCTGTAAATTAATGTTTGAAAAATTTGCAAACGTGCAGAAAAGAGTTTGAATGCTTGTAAAAAAGATTTGTATTTGTGGGAAAAAATAAAGTTCTTTTGTGAAAACCCTGTTCAGAGATGCAAAGCACAAAACTGAAGTTGCGGTTGCAAATTTTGTCCATGTCTTTACACGTCTATCTGATTGGATGGTGACAAATCAAACTATCCAATCAGAGAGCAGACGGCTTCCTGTTATTCTGCGCCACTGCTCCCGGTAACCAAGATGGGTTAAATGCAGAGAAACATTAAAGGTTTTGTTGTCATTTACACCTGAAAAATGCATTCTGGGTAATTCATACCTAACAGAGGGCTAAAGTTTGCTCCATTCATCTATCGTGTCACCTGTCCACCTCCATAACCACCTGTCCATCCACCTGTCTGCCCAATCTGCTCATTTTTCTGTCCAACCAACTTGTTTACTGGTCTGATCAGAATTATTGCTCCACATCAACATCTACTTGTGTGTTGGTGTGTGTTCTGTCTCCGGGTGTGTTTTCCTTCTCCGTGTGTGTTGAAGTGGAAGTTGACTGATAGTTGTGGCCCTCAGCTGTCTCACTATGATGAATGACACTCTGGGACAATCCAGTTCACCCTAATACATCATTAGCTCTCGTCCTAACCCGCTCACTCATGCATACACATGCACATACATTTATTGATGCTTGCATGTTCCAGGTTGTATGGCCCTTCCTGTCTAGCATAATGTGTAGATAATGGCATTAATGCTGCCAGAGCCTGTGTTTAAGTCTCACTAGCATCCAGACAACAAGGAGCATCCGACACGACTGCAGTGATTTAATTTGGATGATCTGAACAGCAGTCATGGATCACAAGGTGCTACCTTGTTTACAGGTTCTGGTTTCTCTGGATGTACCATGGAGTTTTCTCTGTCCCGTCAGGATGTAGTTTGATTTTCGCAGCTTGTCGTCAGGTGTTCAGTTACTAGTCCCCCCACCTGTCAGGTTTCCATCCTGTCAGTCATGTTCATGAGCTGTCATCAGTCTGACATGAGGCAGAGGTTACTGATAGCTAAAGAATATAGTGCTGTCATCAGGCTGTTTAACTGTGGTAAAGTCAAATATGTGCATAATGTAAGTAGGAAACACAGATAAACAGAGAAAATGTTCATGAGTTTCACCTCCCAGAATCACTGCAAGCATCCAGTAGCAGGTCAAATATTTTTAGATTATTATTTTTAGTAGTGGAAGTAGTATTATTAGAAATATTCCTAGCTTTGACATTCATTCATTTGCATATTAAATTAAATAAAAAAACTTTATGATTTGCCTTTTTGATATTACAAAAAGCTTGGATGATGGAAATTTAGGGCTTGTAATGAGATGAATAATGTTATGATCTGATCCAAAATCAGCATCCATGAGGGATCAATCTGAGGATCAAAGATGTGCAAATGGATCTCCAGTTTGTCTCTAAATATAGGAAAAGCATGAACCACTTTACAAACAACGTTCCTCAAAGACAATCACAGTGATCAGCTGTGAGCCTGTTTACTATCAAACATGGCACAAATGAGGGGTTGGATCAGGGTTCTGATGGTATGGGTTGGATCAGGGTTCTAGGATTGTATGGGGTAGATCAGGGTTCTGCAGAATTAATTTGGTTCTTGAGATTTTACAGCAACATCTTCTCCAGAGACGTCCCTGCAGTGTCCCTGCAAGATGAGGAAAATGACCTCTGTATCTTTCATAATAACACCTGAAACAAGCTGAAAAGACATCAAATATCACAGTTTCCACCTTCCAAACCTGAACGCAGTGCATGGAGGTTTAAAGGAACAGTTGACATTTCAGGATGTACAGTGTCCCCGTCTCATAAGACCGTGGTGGGGCACGCAAAACTCCTCTGTTTAAAGGTTAAAAGAAGAACTTCATCTCAGTAAGTTACACACAGGATCCATAACAGCATGCTTTATGTGTGTCTGACCTCTGAGCAGCTGCCAGACCACCTCCACGGGGAAATACGGATGTCATGGATAAATGGTGAATGAATGAATGAGCACTACTCCACTTTTCAGCACACACAAAGACTACCCCAACACAAACAGGTTGTTTCTATCAAAACATTGAGAGCAGAGCTGCAGGCCGTTGTCACCATGTTTTCTTTTGGAAATGCAAATCTTTCTCGCTGCAGAACCGATCCGGGCTGCCGTGGTACTGCTTGGGTGCTGCAGGGAAAACAACAATCCACATTTCAAAGACTCTGACATTCCTGTAGAGTAGAAACATCCAGAAGGGCTGTCAGTAGAAATAAAGAAGACATGCAGAGAGAGACAGAAGATGGAATCTGGATACTGTTAATGGTTTTGTTTTGCTTTCTGCACATTAAGCCTGTCCAGACCTCAAACTCATTACTGATTACAGCTTTTCCAATTGGTTCAGCCTCTACTGAGGCACAGACTGATGTTGTAGTCAGCATTCATTTATTTCATTAGGTAGAAATGAATTATCCCAGCTAAAGACCATCTTTATAACATCCAAAATAAGTCACAGCCCATTTAGACACACAGCCATCCACAGCGAGAAAATATGTTCAGAAAGTATTTGTTTGAGAAATGCAGAGATCAATCAGAAGTTTTTAAGATCAGAGGTTGTTCAATGATTATGAGCTTCAGTAGGAGCTGTGGTGTCGCCTCCATCTGACCATGTAAAAGTCTGAGGAATTTCCATGTTCATATATATAGATTTTTCTACAGAGTTAATGTCCTTTTCAAATATAATAAACCCCAAGATTCCTGTTCAGTTCATGGTTATGAAATGACAGACAACCCAAGTGACTGCCTGTTGGCTTAGTTTTGTTCATTGAACTGATAATTGTTTGCTATCCAGCTTTTGACATGATGAAGGCATGAAGTTAAACTGGATCAGAATCCTTCAGGTTGTAAATGAAGAAAGAATAACATGTCATCAGCGTAACAATCAAATAAAATATTGTGATTTCTAAAGATGGAGCCAAGTGGGAGCATGTACAGTGTGAATACAGGTGGACCGAAAATTGAGCCTTGAGGAACCTTGCAGTATAAAAAGAGATAATACTTCTTAGATAAGAAATGAACCACTCTGTGAGTGGAGATCAGGCTGAAATTCCAGGGTCCTAAACAGCTGCTGGAACCAGGCGTCTCTGCGACTGAATAAGTCTGCAAATGGCTGATTATTCAGGCTGTTGTGTTGTTCAGGTTGTGGATGTTTGTAAAGTCTTATGACTCGTCTGAAGAAGGGCAGGTGCCGGAAACGTCACGCCATTTCAGGAGCAGCTTCTGGTGTGCAGACTTTATTTCTCTGATGTTGCCTTTTTGGTCCAGCACCCAGCATTTCTCTTCCAGGAATGGCATCTATTTTCTATTTAATTTTTCCACCTCGTCTTTTGTTCCCAAGTAGGAGCTGATATATAATATAGATCACACTGGAAAAAGATGCCAAGAAGAGAATCTGAAACAGAAAAGACAGATAAAATGCAGGAAATAAAGGTTCCAATGCATCGTTTTGATGGGAGCAGCAAATAGATGTTTAAGCTTGATTTAAAAATCTGATGTTTTCAGCAGACCTGCAGCTCAGTATTCTTCCTCCTTTTCCCTCATCGTTGTAACTTAGTGTCACCACATTTTCTTCTTTGTGTTTTATTTCAGATGAATGGGAGGTCCGTGTATTTTGCTGAATCATTAGCATCAGGTAGCCTCTCCTGGACTTTGCATCCCTCTCTCAGATTCAAGTGTAACGACTGATGTTGTCTCCTTCCTTCTTCATCAGAGTTGGTCCAGATGGTAGAAGCAACCAATCAGCCATGAGCCAGACTTTAGTAAAGACACAGCAGCAGTGAGGACCTGCTGGTTATGTGGAAAACTTTAACACACAGATGGTTTATGTGTTATTGTTTTCACTGAGCCGTCACCAGCCTGTCCTGTCTACATGTGATGATGTAGCTGCTTTACTTCAGCTAGCTGAACAACCTTTCCTTTGCTCCCATCACCATTTTTTTAAAACTTTGCAAACAAAATGTAACAACAGACATTTTTTCTCTTCAGTTTGGTGGTGCAGTTAGCATCAGCGTCGTCTGACAGGACCGTCGGTGCAACGACAGGCTCATTTATTCTGTGCATCTGTCCTCATTACAGAGGAGGAAAAATCACACACCTGCATGCACATATGTGCACACTCCTCCAGTGCCCACAGGGCATTAGTTAAAGGGAAACTAAAGCCTGGGGATTGGCAGCCATAATGAAGTCGGGGTCTGCAGCATTATTAGCTTTGCAGGTCATTCTTTTCATCCCCTTATTAACACAGACATTGTCAAGCAGCAGCAGCCAAAAACTAAGATCCGTGAGGCAGTGGTGGGGTGGGAGGGGCAGCTTTGTGCTGGTGAGGGGTATTATGGGTAATGGGGCTACAGATCCATGGAGATAGATAGTTTAATTAAGCATGAGAGAAATTAAGACCTCATTGCCTTGAGGTGAAAAATGAGCTCTGAGGTTGTAGGAAGCGATGTTGAGTCCAGTGGGTGGGTGGGTGGGTGGGTGTGTTGGGATGAATGCAATAAAGAGGCAGAAATATTGTGCAATTAAGTTAATGAAGTGTGCAAGTGCATCTGTCAAAGTTAAGTAAACTCATGGTTAATTGTTGATGTTTAGTTTTGATGGTTTGATGGATTATTTTCAACTTTTCTTTCTTTTTAAATAAATTCTAGTTAGTTTCTATCGTCTGAGGTGTCAGAATTTTTATTCCAAGAAACAAAACATTTACTCATTTTACCTTGAACCTAATGAAAAGATGTCATCTCACACTCCAAGCACACAGGAAGATGCTGCTGTGGATGCTGATGTGAAAACTCCACACACACATCTTCCTCAGAACATTTTCCTCAAAGGTGTTTCATGAAAGAAGCAGAACTGAGACCACGGGAGAGTTTTATTTCAGAAGCTGAAGGGGTGCAGGATCCAGGGGCAGTTGATGAGATACGAGTTGTGAGTGAGGAGGAGGAGGAGGAGGAAGATGAAGGAGAGACTGATCTTGAGATTAACTTCAGAGGATGATGAAAAGAAACGCTGGAGGAATGGAGGCCCACAGGATGAGAGGAAGGCGGGAGGCGGACTGGGACGTGAAAACGATGGAAAAATGGGAGAAAATCAGAAAAGGAGTGAAAAGAAGTTAATTTAGAGGGAACTGATGGTTCAATCATTGCTCCTCACCATCAACTTCAACCACAGATCATTCACTGATGAAGATGTGTCGTCCTCCCCTCTGCTGCATCATGAAAGAGTCAGGACTTTCCAGGCTGAAGGATTCTTCTTTTAATGTGGTTTATGTTCATCTCGTAGCCAGGGTGTAGCCCTTCATCTGGGGTGCTGAGGTAGGACCCCCCCTTTAATCTGTGTGCTTGGGGGGAATATTTCCCACTCTAACCCGCCTCATCTGCAACTCACACAGAACCACCATCTGATGTGGTCTGGACTTCATTCCTGAAGGAAAGAGACTATAATAAAGGATCTTTACGATTCATTAACCGTGGCGATTAATGCTACGATTATTGGTAAACTTAAGTAAATCTGTTGATGGAAAGAAAAGGTTAACGGTTCAGACATGTGATGACAGGCAGTGGAGCTCAAACACACACACACACACCTCTACATAAAACTTGTCTCTAAAAGTGCCGTTCTAACCCTCCCTGACTGGAATAACTACAACACTGGAAGTTTAAATGAAAGAAAACAAAGCACATGAAATTAAATTAAATTACATGAAATTGAAAATTAACAGACGTATAAAAAACAAGTCTTAAATATTAAATTACATGTCTGTTGACTTTTCATGGCCTAAACTTAAAAACGAAGTATTAAAAACACGTAAAACGTGATGTCCCATAAACTCTGTAGCTCTTTTCCCTCTGGTTAGTTTTCATTTCACTATTTTCTGCTGTTTTCTTGACTGTTAGTGAGTTTATTTCATGTGGTAAAAGTTCGTCTTTAGTCAGCAGACATCAGCAGAGATTTCAATCAGTTAAAAGCGCTCCGTTTTTAGTTCGCCTAAACCCGAACCAGTTCTGCTTCAGTTTGATCAAGAGCAGCAAATCAAATTCTCTCTAAGCTTATTCTGCGGGAGGAAATAAAAAAGTGTGGATGTGAGGAGTTTGTGGATGAAAAGAGGAAATTCTGTAGCAGAGTTTCTGTTTCTGTCTCGTACCAGTAATCGTTTCAGGAGGATCTGGCCTGACAGCGCTAATCCTTTTGTTTTCTTCAGCCTGGCTTCGGTATCTGTTCTCACTGCCTATCGATTGCACGTTGCCCCCTGCCCCCGCATGAATAAATCTCATTTCCTGATTGTGTGGCAGAAACATGAACGTAAACAGTCCAGCTGTGTTTCTCATTCACGAGGCCAGAATCTGAGGAAAGGTGGAGATGAGATTAACAGCAGCATCTGGATACTCAGCAGGTCATCTGATAAGAACGAAGTCTGTTAAAAACAGTTGTTTTTAACTGTGAGCTGCAGAGAAGACGGTAAAGTTTCATTTGTAGGCCGCAGCGTGGGATGGAGTAAAGCTGAGAACAATCAGATCTTCTCGTGGAGGCGGCTTCGCTGCCAAAGTGCCCCCTGCAGTAGATTACCTTCAGATCAAGTAGGGCAACCTCCGGTCAGCAGATCCCAGTATTCCAGCCGGATTTGTTGAGTTTAGCGTAGCGGACCATGACCTTGATCTGATACCCGGCTCAGAGCTTTTGCTTGGATAAAGACCAGCACACTGCTGCTGGCAGTAGATACTTTATCAATCCCTGAATGGGAATTATGATGTAAATAAATCGCATACAGATAAATTTAGACTCCCCAGCTCCTTTATCTGGTCCACCTTCTAGTACCGGGTCGTCCTCTTCATCAGGACCACCTTCTAGTACCGGGTCGGACCTTTTTAATCCTGGTGTGATAGATGAAGCAGGTGGTGGAAACCTTCCTCAGAGGTTTTCTCCATATTAACATGACAGCATCACACAGTTGCTGCAGGTTTGTCGGCTGCATCCATGATGAGAATCTCCCGTTCCACCACATCCCAAAGCTGCTCTACTGGACTGAGATCTGGTGGCTGTGGAGGCCGTTGGAGTCCAGTGAACTCATCGTCATGTTCTAGAAAGCAGGTGGAGATGATCTGAGCTTTGTGACATGGTGCATTATCCTGCTGGAAGTAGCATCAGAAGATGCTCCACTGTGGTCATAAAGGGATGGACATGGTCAGCAACAATACTCAGGTATTGGCAACGTTTCTCCATCTTCTATTGTCCAGTGTTGGTGAGTGTGTGTGAATTGTAGGAGGAACCCGGTGTGTCTTCTGCTTCTGTAGCACATCTGCTTCCAGGCTGGATGGGTTGTGTGTTCAGAGATGCTTTCTGCAGACCTTGGTTGGAACCAGTGCTGATTGGACCTCGTGTTGCCGTCCTATCATCTCCTACCAGTCACCATGTCACATTCAAAGCCACTTAAATGCTCTTTCTGCTTCATTCTGATGCTCAGTTTGAATTCAGCAAGTCTACTTCACCACGTCTGCACGACTAGATGAGTTCCTGCCATGTGATTGATCAGATATTTGTGTTAAGCAGCTGAGGTGGTGGACCTAATAAAGTGGACAGTGAGTGTATGTTCCTAAATGACTGAGGAGTTTTGATGGTGATGGTTAGATTCCTGCCGAATTCCCATGCATGTTTGGAAAACTTTTAATCTCTTCTTCATGAAACCTAAAATTTCGTGTCTGAAATGACAGACCCAAAATAAATGAGGCATGTCTTTACAGCTACCAGGGCTGGATGTATAATCCTGGTCTCTGCAGAAAGCTGAGACGTGAGATTACACAGAAGTGTCATAATCAATGTGTTACTGTGTCACTGTAAATTAAACTGGAACACAATAGATAATATTAAACTAGCTCCCAGAGTAACCAGCAGAGTCTCTGCTTCCATATGATTCCTTGTTTATGTGGAGAAATTAGCAGAAGCTCTAAAGTGGACAGAGTTGTTCTCATGTTTTCCTTACATATAACTGCTGGGGTTTGAACTGTGTTTGGTTTGGATGCCGATGCTTGGTAGAGTCTTTTGGCTGAGTGTTTCCCCGTCATGTTTCTATGCAACATGTCAGCATTGCTGCTTCCTGGTGTCTGCATGGGTCTCATGCTTCCTCCTGTACTGGGGCTCTAGTCCAGAAGAAGTTAAACTGACTTTAAAAACAGCTGTGAAGGCCCATGAATCTCTTTTAATCCTGACACACTGCCACAGTGATACTGCATGTACCTCTTGACCTCTGAAAGCTGTGACACCCAAAAGAGGAGAGAGTGTAGAAAATCTGACTTGTAGTTTCCATTAAAAACTGTAAGAACAACTGATGGCAGCTCATCCCAGGAGGATGTGAGGAAGCATCTGGTGTTAGAAGCTTTTTAATGGGCATCCTCAGCCAGTGACAGGAAGGTACTCCATGTTCTGCCAGATCATTTTCTTCCCATAACATTGCACCAGAATGTAAACAAATTGCTCTGCCATGCAAGATTAATGTATAATTTTTGTGTCAGAGAGATCGATAGGTTTGTTCCCACCAGCTTCAGATTACAGGGCTCAATGCCAGGAAGATGAAACCAGCAGATGCTGCAACAGTAAGTTTATTCACCTACAAAACATGAGATTCTGGTCTCCAATTTCAATATGAATCATTTATGATCCAAGAATCCAGTCCACAATCCAGCATTTGTCAAGACCAAGATCTTTATAAAAGCATTTCTGATTGAGCATGTGCATTTATTTGCATTGATTGTGCAACTAGTCTTTCTCAATTCTGCACGTTTGTCATATCTAAATGATTTAAACTTCCATTTATAACACAGCTGCTTCTAAAAAGCCTGCATAAAAAGCAGAGGAGTGATTTATAAATCCATAACCTCTCTGCTCAAGGATAATCAGAGTTTACTTTGTTTCTGTGAGCTCATTTAGAAGCTGCATACTGACAAAGATCACACTAATAAGGAGACGGGCAGAGAGAGGGAGATCTTTGTCTTGTTCCAACTCTAATGGTTTTTGTCTCCCGCCGTCTGGTAGGAGTCACTCTGTAAGTGTCATTAGGATGCACGGGGAGTCGCTTCGGCTAAATATTGTGCAGGCTTCATTTAGCACAGATGAATCCATGACTCACTGTGGACTCATAGTGCAAGTGAGTCACGTCACAGCCCAAATCATCTTAGCCGGCTGCTGAGTGAGTTATCCCAACAGCCACCGGCACTGCGTTCCTGGAGCCTCCGAACCTATTAGTACCATTCAAGTATATTATGCTAATTGGTCCTCAGTGATTTCAGAGCCGGACTGATTGTAGCCGCAGTCTCTGATGCTCTCAGGCTCATTAAACTGCTGATTGTTCTTCTCATGTGGAGACGAAAAGTGATGCTTTCTGGAGTTTTGTTGAAAATCAGATTGTGGTTGTGCTGTGATGGCGTGCTGGGAGTATTTTTATCCTTTGAGTCATGCAGATCAATATTTTCATCTCAGAGTTCATCCAGTGACTGCATGAAATATGGAAGGAGTGGCTCGTCGTGACATACTCACATAGAGTTATCAGGAACTTTGCGCTTTGTTCGGAGGAGGATTTACTTCATTATTTAGCAGAAACAGTCTGTGGCGTCCTTTTCACCCGTCCCTCCCGTCCAGTCCCATCCCTCAGCAGTGGTGTTGAGGTCAAAGGTGATGGATGGAGCTTTGTAGTTGGATGAGGTTATAAAAGCAGACTCCAAACTATGAGCGTTTGAGGTATGCTTAGATACCTCACGTTGATGAGCATCAGGCCTCGTTCACCAACATTCTTTTGATTGTAGCTTCCATGAAGCTCTTTGTATGTTGGATTAGTAGAACACAGAGAACTCTTACGAACCGAAGACAGTGTTGTTTTCCCATGTTTAGTTCATTAAAATACAATTTAAAAATTTCACTCATCTTGTTTTTTTAATAACTTTTGGTCATTTAAAAACATTTTAATCACAAGAAAGAAAAAAAATCAGTCATGTTATTATTATTAGACGGGTTCTGGTCTTCCTAAAAACATCATGTAATAAACCGAACTCGCATCCGTCACATCGCTCCATAAATGTCCACGTCTCCGGAGACTCAGATCCACCTGCTGAACGTGGTCTTTCACTATGCCCTGGTCACCACTGACCTCCTGCTTTCTGGTTCTCCAGGTTCAGGAGGAATTAATGACCCGTTTGTACATAAAGCTGCTTTTAAATGATCTGAATCTCAGCGTGATTATTTTAGATAAGATGAAAATCCCACAACAGGGAAATTTGTGTTACTTCAGTTCAACTACAGAAAAACAAAGTAAGAAAAGCAGGTTAAGAAAATATTAAATACAATCAAATAAAACTATATACCACAGTAACTGCTGTTCTATGTACCAGCACACACACTGTGCATTATGGAGGAAGACTTATGGAAATATGCAGTTAGGTAATATTTGTCTATACATATATACACACATACACATATATGCATATATCTACCCACACACACGCATACATATTTATACACATACATACATAAATGCCCACAGGTGCTTTGTGTGTGCGTGAAGTGGTGACAGTGTGGGTAAGGTATCCGAGTGACACGATGCGTTGACGGGATGAGGGAAATCTAGGAAAACACAGCGAGGATGTTGTAGCCTCTGACTGAAGGAGCTGCTCAGCGTACCCACGGTCTCATGCAGAGGGTGATGGGATTGTCCATGATCCTCCTCCATAGCCACGTTTTCAGTTTAAAAATGAAGTCAGGTTTCAGTTCACATCTTTATTATTATTTATTTCCATCCATTCGTTTACCTCGCTGCTGTCGCTTGCACATGGCCGTAAGTGGGAACATTTGCCTGTAAATTAGGGCCAGTGGTACCTTCTTTTAACTTACTGAGAGATTGGGATTCATCAGTCAAAGAGGAAATATACTAATGATTTCACATCTGTGAACAAGTTTGCCAATGTGATGTTCTTAATACAACTTAATAACACATTTAAGAAGATTTGCAAGAAGATATGAGTGAACTGGGCTCATTGATTTTAGTATTTCTCTAAAAATGGTTTTTCTGCTACATCTCTAGAGCCAGTAGGTCAAACTATCCTTTAATCTGCTGTAAGAGACGGACGATTAAAGTCTAAGTTTGTGGAATAATACCAACAAATTCCATTAGTCTGTAAAATCATTCAGTAATGCAGCTCCTCAGGATCTTGATCTCTATCTTACATGAGGTCAGACGTGAAAACTAATTTATGTTTCCTAAATTGACCTAAGAATCAGATCTCAATCTCATCTGGTGTGCTTTTGGCCAAAACATTTGGTTATCTAATAAAATTTTACACAGTAATTATTGCAGCGAGAGTTCATTAGCTCCACTTTCACAGCAGCCACATTTGCCTCATTATCTTTAAGACAATTTACATTTTGTTGATGGAATTTTTTGTGCTTTGTCATCATTTCTTCACGCTGCCAGATGCTGATGAAGCACAACTCTCCAACAGAACAGCGTTCCCATAATAAAGATGAATATGGAGCCGAATGATGATGATGTTCTCCACAGCAGCAGCGACAGCAGCGGTTCTGTCCTCTGTTTGCTCTCAGCTCGGAGACATTCAGCCCGGGTTCAGCCAAGTTTGACTCATCAAACATTAAGCAGCGGGGTCCCATCCACCAACCAGCTGTTTTGTTTTTCCTCTTTCTTGGTTTTTATCCTGGAAGAAAACTTGGCTTTGCTTTATGCTCCTCTGCCTCGGCATGAATGTTCTTTTCCTTCTTTTCTTTCTACTATTTCCCTGGTGAGAGCTCAGTCATAACATGCATGTTGCCCTTTGGAGCTTCTCTTAACCTTTAAGTCTGGATGGATCTTCTTCTGCAGAGAAAGCTGGCCTCTAACCAGAGGTGAAAGGATGTTTAGGAGGCTTAAAACAGGAAGGAAGGAGGGGAAAGGACAGTTGTGCAGCACTGGAGTGGTTTTATAATAATATCTGCTTTTATATCAACTCGTTTGGACTACTAAAATACACTGTGTTGTTCTCAGCCAGACCTCCCTCGATGGGCTACAGCTTCATAATGCTGCTCTTCAACCTTTACCACATGTCCAAGGCCCGAGTAATGTCCTCTCATTTAAAAATGAGAGGACATTACTCGGGTCTTGGCCTCACTTCAATGGTTTGAGTGAAGCACTTCGACCTACTGCATTGTTTTTAAAGTGCTATATAAATAATGTGGAGTTGGATTAGTATATTTTATTAATAAGCATCTTATAGGTCACTGTTCAAAAAACAAGATAACAGAATACAGGGACAGAAAAAATTATAAGAATCATAAACAAAAAGTATCTAATGTGGTAAAAATAGTAAAAACAGCAATAAAGTGCAACAGTGGGTTTGTTCCAGTCCCAGAGCTGAAGCCAATATTTGTTTAAAAATGTGTGTTTAGGATGGGATGGAAGGAGGGAAGAGAATCTGCCCCGTAGCTGGTGAAGGGTCTCGACCCCATGGTGGATAAGCGAGTAGGCGGGAGGGTAAGAAGCATGGAGGGTAAAGGGTGCGCCGCCCTGCGGCTGCTGCCTTGGTCTGCCTGATGCTGCTTGGACAGGCTGTACTGGAAGACATTTTGTTGCACTTGTGTAATGACAATAAAGTTAAGTTCAAGTTCATGGAGGAGGAGGATTTGAAAGTATTGCCATGCAGGGGTGGAGCTAGAGGGGTGGCCAGGGTGGCACTGGCCACCTAATGAACAGGTAGAGCTGTGTGAAATGGAAATGAACACTGTATTCACAGAAAATGTTGCCAAACCGAGGAGGTGTATAATGGACAGGAGGGGGCCAAGCACCAAACCTTGGGGTACACCAGGTTGAGATATTAATAATTTTAGTTGAACAACCTGAGTGTGGCATGAAAAAAATGTTTTAAGCCAGTCCAGGTGTGTTAGATAGCCAGTAGTGGCCAATCTGTCCATTAAGATGGTTGTGAAACTGTCAAAAGCTGCACTCAGGAGGATGAGGATGGGGATGAAGATGAGGATGGGGATGAGGATGAGGAGTCCAGCATCAGCAGCTTTTGATGTGAAAAGGTAGCTCTCCCACCCACATTTACTTCTTTACATCTTTCTTTGTCATTGACGTTTTATTCAGTGTTTTCCCTACTTTTAGCTATTTTACTTAATTGATTTCTTATTTTGTTATATTTATTTATTATGTGAAGGTTTAATGGTGTGTCTGAGCAGCTGGTGTTGCACATTTCCTTCTGGATTCATAAATTTAATCTTAACTGCCTTCAGATTTAAAGCTTTGCTGCAGTCCGTTGCTTTCCTTATACAGGCTTTTATTTTTATGAATTGACTTGTGTGAACAGTTATCGGACTAGTAGATTTATTTGAATTCGATCACAATGAACTGGTTGTGTTGATTTTGTCTGTAAAGTGCTGTGAGATGACTTCATCTCTGTTGCTGAAGAAAAAGCACCTGATGAAGCTGTTTGCATCCACAGTGCTGATTTAGTTGGAACAGGATAAAACAGAGTTGCTTTACTGTCAAATATTAATTTAAAGAGCTTCTATTGAAAGCAAGATGGTTCTCAGTGAAAGTTTATTAGAGCACAGAACAGCTTCAAGGTAAAGTTAAACTGTGGCGTCTGCAGTTTGGCCTCCTGCTTGGACTCCACTAGTTTCCATACAGAGTTTGATGTACCAGCCTCAAAGGGAGAGAACCCAGAGAGAATGATTAGCTGCAAGCTTCATGCTAGCTCAGCACTCTGTACAGAAATGGGTTTCCAATGGGTCTCTGTATCAGGAGTTTAAATGGTAAGAGGATCTGAAAATGGAGAGAAGACAGAAGGCAACTCTCTCAGCAGACCTTCAGGAAGCAGTTCGGGATGTTGTTGGAAAAAATCTGGTTTCAAAGGAGATTTGAGATGATTTCTGTGAATGTATTCAGCTTCACACACCTGTAACAACCAGGTTGTTCTACAGGCAAATTTATTTATACAGCACTTTTCTTGCATAAGGCAACCGGTGTGTGATTCAAAGGAAGGAGTCACTGAGCAGAACCTGATCAGCTATTTGATCCATTTCATTTGAATAAGGTGTGTTGGAGCAGGGAAACATCTGCAGGCCTACATATCTTTCCTATTCCTGGTAGAGAATAAATAATGATTATAATCCAACCAGCAGATTGTTTCTTAGCCTGTTTTTAGCCCCGTCTGGCTAAAGGATGACAGTGTAGTCTGTTTAGGGTTCACTTCTGTTGCCCCTCAGTTTCTGGTCTCAGTTGTCCTTCAGTCATCTGCTTCCTGTTTTATTTTGTAGAGCTTCTTACCCCGTGTGTGTGTGTGTGTGTGTGTGTGTGTGTGTGTGTGTGTTAAGCTTTACTTCCTGTCATACCTGGTTTCTTCTGCTGATTGACTCACCTGGAACGTATTTTGTAATCAGTGTTTGCTGAGATCTGCATGCATCCTTGCATTTCTCAAGGACTTTCTTTAGAACTGAGGTCAGCAGATTTGGCACAGCTGGATTTAGTAAGAAGGACCTACAGCATCTTTTCAGATGTCGAATAAACGCTGAGTTTATTTTATTATAAATATGAAGGAGCAGATCAACACATCGGCAGGTCGAGATGAAAATGCCTCTTTGAATCTGTTGGATGATGAAGTCTACATGGGTCATGGTTCTGTAGTTTTTGGTTATTTTCTTACATCTTTTTATATCTAAACTTCTGGATTGATTTAAATATGAATCACTGATGAGAAATTCTGCTGTAGCTGTCCATCTGATGAGTTCATATTTCAGCAGGATGGTTAATGACTGTTTCCTTTCATTCCAGATAATTAGCTTTACTGGCAGTGTGCAGTTATTCCACACAGCAGCAGGCTGTGGCATTCAGGCGATTCTTCCATTAATGCCAGCTAAATTTTACCCTTTGGCTCAGTCTGAGCAGAGCGGCTCTCTGGACTGTTAAATCATCCATTTATCTCATGGATTCAGAGGCGAGTGCTGCACAAGTTTAACTGTACAACGAAGTTGGAGCAGAGGAAAACAAACCAGTTCACTGGCTTCATTTAACGTTACAGTTCCTGACTTGTTTTAACAATAGAAAACATTTTAACCCTTAAATCTCCACTGATCTCCGAACACTGTAGCTTTGTGGGGTAAACTGTGATGGATAGGTACCCTTTAGGTGATCTTTAGGCATTTCTGTCCCATCCAAGAGGTTTCCAATCCAGCCACTAAATGTAGTTTTATTCAGAGACTCTATCTGGTAAATCCACCATGATCCATGATAACAGCTTTATTTATCACATTTCATCATAAAAACATCACCATCACTACTATGTTGCTGGGATTAAAAGCTTCAGTAAACTGGGGAACGAAAAACTGGGTTGGTGTTTTTTTTTCTTCAGATATAATCTATGAAACTTCTCTCCTGTTTATCCTGCAGCATGCGAGTTGATGAACCAGGGCATCTTGGCGTTGGTCACCTCCACCGGTTGTGCATCGGCCAGCGCTCTGCAGTCCCTGACGGACGCCATGCACATCCCTCACCTGTACATCCAGAGGAACAGCGAGGGATCTCCCAGGACGGCCTGCCAGTTCAACCCCAGCCCTGGAGGGCATCGCTACACGCTGGCCGCCCGGCCGCCCGTACGCCTCAACGACGTCATGCTGACGCTGGTGGAAGAGCTGCGCTGGCAGAAGTTCATCGTCTTCTACGACATCGACTACGGTAAGACTTCTTTCCCTCATGGTAGCTCTGCTGGGAGCTGAGTGAAATGTTGCAGAGCGATATTCAGCTTTTCTTCTGCGAGCTTTGGAGAATGAACCTGCATCTGAAGTTTGGAGATTACCTGTTTCTTTTCTGGATGAAGCTTCTTTAAACTGGTTTAGAAATCTCCATGTCGGTGAGGTTCTGAACCAGGTTCCTGGTTCCAGGTCGGATCGTACAAGCTGCTGCGTGAGCTGCTTTGGTTTGCAGAGATAAACAGTGAAGTTTAGTTTGTGTTTGTGTGGGTTATTTAAACTGACTGGGTTTGTAGTTACTGACGGTGATGTTGTTTATAGTTTAGTATTTTAGTGGAGTTTCCTCCTGAAATGTTTAACTGATGATACCTGATGAATTAAATGAAAAGGTCTGGGATTCTGCTTTTCCAGTGAGAGGGAGGCCTCACTGAATTAATGCATTAACTTTTTAATGCATGAAGTTATTATTCACACCTTAAAGATCTGAGATCGGCTTTATCTCGGCGAGAGAAGCTGCTTTTACACCTTATCACTGCAGTGAACCAAATCCCCCCCAAAACACTTCATCCTTATTTATGAAGGCTCTGATAGATTTAAGTTGTTTCTAACATTAAAGTATCGATGTTTTCACACTAGTATGGATCGATACCAATGCTGGTGTTGATATTTGGATCCATCCACCAGGAATGCAGTGTTTGTAGAACATGATGAATTTAAAGAAATCTAATCTCCTGTTTACTTTGAAACAAAGCGGTCGCCATGTTTGAATTAAAAATCAGTGTTTGGTGGAATACCGCTGAGGTGGAATCACGGCTGTCGTGGCGTGCTCCCCGCCACTTCTTCACATTGCTGTTGGCTAACTTTCTACCACTCTGCTAAAAATCACGCCACTCAGCTTTGCTCAGATATTTCTGGTCCTCCATCTTTCTTTCTTTTAAATATTATTCCAGAGGTTTTCATTCCTGGATGTGCTGATCCTCCATCCAGACCCTGGAAGCCCTGCATGTGTGGCAACGTCCTGCTGGACCATCAGTTGAGTTGGGGAAACTCGGTCCAAGCAGAAGGAAGTGGAAGTTTTTCATGGATTTAGTATTTTTGAAGGTGATGTGATGTCCGCTTACCGTTGTTTAGTGATGAGTTTGCTCTCATCCCTCAGTCTGACTGTAACGGCGTCGTCCTCGTAAAGCAGGATGTGATGTAGGAATTACATTTTTGGTGGTTAGACTCAGAGTGGTCTCTTAATTTGTGTTGCATACTGACCTCTGCTATCTATGGATTATATTCTGCAGATGGATGGGTGTAGGTGCGTGTGCAAGGTCATGTTAACTATATTAAAGAAAGCTTTGCTGCATGGTGCTGCATTTGTTTCATGACTCACTGGCGTTCAGATACATTTGCTGTGGTGAAACGTCCTGCAGGCTTTTACCACTGGCTCTGCTCTGCAGCCAGTCTGAAGGCTTTAATACACGGGTGCAAATTATTAGTAAAATCAAGTCTGAAACATTGAAATGTCTCTCCAACAGGCCATTTCTTCTCAGGTCTTTTTATTTTTGCGTTTAGCTGATGCAAATTCACAGGGAATACGAAGAGGAATAATTGAAAATCCATTAGGAGAACCCCTGACTGCCTGAATGATTTCCAGTTTTCTGGATTATAAAGGTTTCCACTTCAGATGCTGCAGCAAAACTTCAGAGATCGACTCCCCTGCCACCTGCATTTGTTTGGAATAGCTCAGTCTGTATCTTAATGAAATCACATTAGCTCCTATGGATTACTGAGTGCAATCAATTCACAGCTGCAGCAATACAACATAAGGATGTAGATCCAAGCATCCTCTCAGATGCAGCCTTAGCCATTCAAAAGTTCTTCAGTATTTGACGTCGAGGATGAGAATCCTTCCCTAACAAACAGCAACACAGAACAGAGACTCCAGATTTTCCTGTTATTGTCAGAGTTGAACAGTCATAAGGATTAAGGTGCTGATTTCTTCCACAGTCCTACATCAGGAATCCCTCGAGGCCCGGTATCCTGCAGGAACTGGATAAAATGCTCCTGCAGCACCTTCTGATTTAAATGAATGAAATGAAACAGACTAGTGTAGAACGTGTGTGTGTGTGTGGGGGGGGGGGGGTCGACCAGTGGCCTTTCTGTGTGGAGTTTTAGGTTAATTGTTCCCTGGTAGTGAGCGGTGTTTTATCTCTCTGCGTTGGCCCTGTGATGGACCAGCAACCTGTCCAGGTGTACCTACCTGTTGCTGCTGGGATAGACTCCAGCTTCTCTGCGACCCTGAAGTGGACTCAGCAGTAGAGGAAATGGATGGATGCTTCAGTTACAACATCCCAGCTGGTTAAGAGAAGCTGATTTCTCTTCTGTTGGTTTGTTAAAGCTTCTCTTCACACGTTGACGTTTCTTCCACAGAGATCGCTTGCTTCAGTGTAGTTAATGTGTTTGCAGTGAGATTGTTGTGCTACACAAAGCTGACGGTAAACAAGCATCAGTGATGTTTTGGGGTGTGTGTGTGTGTGTGTGTTTGAACTGTTCAGCAAACACATGAAAGCTGAACCTGTTCGTTTTGTTTTTGTTTTTTTTACCATTGTTCAGCTGTTTTTTTTTTTTTTTAATTTAAGACTAATCTGAATAAATGAAGATGAATCAGTGAAGACTGGATTTGATAAGTGTTTTAGCCAGACGTGACGCCCGTGCCACCGTGGAGGGATTCTAACCATCGTGGTAACGTTTGTTTGTGAGCTGATGAAGTGAAAACTGGCTGCCTTCTTCACTACTGTGTGCTGCTTTAATGTTTGCATATTAATGTTCCTCTGGAGAACACCTCAGAAATGCAACTCAACCAGCTTTTCTTTTTGTTGTATCTTCTGTCTTTTTATAATTAAGCTCTGGAGGTGGTGAAGGTACGTCGTTTTTATTTTTCCACCCAAAGAATCATGTGTGGGCCAAAAATTAACTCAAAACCCATGAAGTATTTTGCACATCCTTTAAAGAATGTGTAAAATTTTATATTTTGGTGGGTTTCCTCCATGTTTGGGAGTTAAGGTCCCTGGTCTAACAGAGGGGAAACACCGCGGGCCCTTCAGAGAGGCCCCTGACCTCCCAGCTGCTCCGCAGCCCACTGCTCTCTAAACATGCTAGAGAAACTGCAGAGGCTAATTTCCCATTTAGGATAAATTAAGTAAAACTGATTTTTATTTTTGGTGATTATTCAGCTTTTTTGTTGCCACTTGCTCCAGTTGTAAATATTTAGGTTCAGCTCAGTTTAGATTTTTCTAGCTAATATAATTTATTTGGCTCCAACATAGTTTAATAGTCGATTCAACTAATCTTACTGTTAAACAATTATATTTAAAACCTTCTGTTCACCCAACAAACTGCTTAAAGCTAAATGAGTCAGTTAATCACGTGGAAATACTTTCCATGATTTTATGTTTCAGGATTTATTTCTGCTTTCTCCACCTGCATGTCCAACATCTCAGCTTAAAGCAAATGTGAACAAATTATAGTGAAAACAACAAACTGGTGATGATTTGGTGCAAAAGTTCCACTGTTCATGTGGACTGATGATGACAGCTTGTACTTTTCAGACGGTTTGGTCCTTTTTATTGCAGCTTTGCTGAGATAGTTGAAGGTCTTGAATGATCTCATGATATCCCAGAACCTCCTTTCTTAAAGGTGCAGGACCACCCGCTATCTGTGCTTAATCATGTTTTCTCCTCATGACTGAATGTTGCTAAAGTTCATGCAAATCATACCTTTGCATAAAATCCCATTTTGTTCAAATTATTTCCAACACATCTGTGAGCTTTGTCAACACCAAAAGCCTGATGAGAAGTCATGTGATTTACAGCCAAAATTACACTAACAAGCGGACCCCATGCTTTCATTTCCACTCTGGTAAGAACTCAGGGGTTTTAAGGCCTTGTTGTATTCTCTGGTCCTTCCTCTACATGTTTGAACATCATCCCATTTACAGTCGCAGCATCCTTCTCTTCATCCTACATTTCTCGTCCTCTTTGGCCAATAAACGGGGACAGAGGTGGTCTTTGAACTTCTCACTCTGTCCAGCTTAAAGGCCAAGAATGGATCAGTTTCTACGGAGCTTCGGTGTTTTCTGCTGTCAAACTTCATGTTTGGTGCTGGACGTCCTTTTAAAGGATGCCATGAAGGTGGTTCTTGGCTCATCTCCACTAAGAATAAAGCTCAGCTGGATGGAGTTATAAATATCTTCATCTCAACTTTTTCGAAACTTTTTTTTGTACTGATTTTTTAAAGAGTGCCTGTGGAACTGAAACCAGCCTGGAAGAGTGCAAGCCAGTCTTTTTGGAGAGGTTTAACAGATGCCCTCCAGCTCTGATATGAACGGGTACCAGCCAGTGATGAGAGCTCAGAGTGAACCTCTGATCCATCTCAGGTCAGCTGGGATTCACTCAAAAAACGCACCAGTCAAACGGATCAAACTGAGGAATCCCAGACACATTTTATCTGACTGGATGTAGAAACAGAGGAGCTGAGGGTCAGGAATTAAAAGGAATTAAAACTGGTCTTTATTATAATCAGGAAGTAAAACTTTTGTTCTCACACTGGAATAAATGGTAGTAAATGTGTCTTTTACCAAAATAAAAGCATTTGATCTCTGCTGTGTCGCCTAATGATGCAGTTTTTATCTCTGTATGTCCTGATTCTGCAGGCACACAGGATCAACAAGCAGAAAGCAAAGAGAATAAACCGGAATCATCAAAAACAGCAGCAGGAAAAAAGTCACTGAGGTTCATCGAAGTTTGATTCTTTGGTCAGAGTGAATGTATTAAAGTCGGATGTATTTCAGTGTGATTATTGGCTGTGTTGGAGTCCAGACTGAGACCAGAGTTTTATTATTATATCTATAGAGTAATGAAGCACTTTTACATTTTTATATAACAGTTAAATGAAAGTGAAGCACTTCCAGGCTAATTTAAATTATCCTGTTGAGAATCATTTTAAGTGGAAAAATGGATGTTTTCAAGATCTGATGAAGCGGAAACACTGCGCTCTGAGAGTCCACCGCAACACTCAGCAATTAGTCAAAGCAACATGAGGGCCTGAGAGGAGGAAATGCATTTAGACTCGCTTTGTTTTCTCTGAAGCTGGAATTCATTCACTGCATGTTAATCTTCAACAGCAAGATAATGTTTGTGGTGTGTGTGGTTTTAGGTTTAACTCTTTATAGGAGGTCCATTTAGTTAACGGCTACAAATATCTAATCGACCAATCACAGGGCAGCATGTAGTCACGCAAATACGGTGAAGTTCAAACTGAGCATCAGGATGAGGAAGAAAGAGAATTTAAGTGGCTTTAAACGCAGCATGATTGTTGGTCTGAGTATTTACTGGAATTTTCACACACAACCATCTCCAGGGTTTCCAGAGATGGTCTGAAGAAGAGGAAACATCCAGAGCTGCTGTTGTCTGGACCAGGATGCAGCAGAAGACACACCGGGTTCACCAAGGATTAAACCCGGTCCAACCCGGTACTAGAAGGTGGACCTGATGAAGAGGACGACCCGGTGCTAGAAGGTGGACCTGATGAAGAGGACGACCCGGTACTAGAAGGTGGACCCGATGTAGAGGACGACCCGGTACTAGAAGGTGGACCCGATGTAGAGGACGACCCGGTACTAGAAGGTGGACCCGATGTAGAGGACGACCCGGTACTAGAAGGTGGACCCGATGTAGAGGACGACCCGGTACTAGAAGGTGGACCCGATGTAGAGGACGACCCGGTACTAGAAGGTGGACCCGATGTAGAGGACGACCCGGTACTAGAAGGTGGACCCGATGTAGAGGACGACCCTGTACTAGAAGGTGGACCCGATGTAGAGGACGACCCGGTACTAGAAGGTGGACCCGATGAAGAGGACGACCCGGTACTAGAAGGTGGACCCGATGAAGAGGACGACCCGGTGCTAGAAGGTGGACCCGATGAAGAGGACGACCCGGTGCTAGAAGGTGGACCCGATGAAGAGGACGACCCGGTGCTAGAAGGTGGACCCGATGAAGAGGACGACCCGGTGCTAGAAGGTGGACCCGATGAAGAGGACGACCCGGTGCTAGAAGGTGGACCCGATGAAGAGGACGACCCGGTGCTAGAAGGTGGACCCGATGAAGAGGACGACCCGGTGCTAGAAGGTGGACCCGATGAAGAGGACGACCCGGTGCTAGAAGGTGGACCCGATGAAGAGGACGACCCGGTGCTAGAAGGTGGACCCGATGAAGAGGACGACCCGGTGCTAGAAGGTGGACCCGATGAAGAGGACGACCCGGTGCTAGAAGGTGGACCCGATGAAGAGGACGACCCGGTGCTAGAAGGTGGACCCGATGAAGAGGACGACCCGGTGCTAGAAGGTGGACCCGATGAAGAGGACGACCCGGTGCTAGAAGGTGGACCCGATGAAGAGGACGACCCGGTGCTAGAAGGTGGACCCGATGAAGAGGACGACCCGGTACTAGAAGGTGGACCCGATGAAGAGGACGACCCGGTACTAGAAGGTGGTCCCGATGAAGAGGACGACCCGGTACTAGAAGGTGGACCCGATGAAGAGGACGACCCGGTACTAGAAGGTGGACCCGATGAAGAGGACGACCCGGTACTAGAAGGTGGACCCGATGTAGAGGACGACCCGGTACTAGAAGGTGGACCCGATGTAGAGGACGACCCGGTACTAGAAGGTGGACCCGATGAAGAGGACGACCCGGTACTAGAAGGTGGACCCGATGTAGAGGACGACCCGGTACTAGAAGGTGGACCCGATGTAGAGGACGACCCGGTACTAGAAGGTGGACCCGATGTAGAGGACGACCCGGTACTAGAAGGTGGACCCGATGAAGAGGACGACCCGGTACTAGAAGGTGGACCCGATGAAGAGGACGACCCGGTACTAGAAGGTGGACCCGATGAAGAGGACGACCCGGTACTAGAAGGTGGACCCGATGAAGAGGACGACCCGGTACTAGAAGGTGGACCCGATGAAGAGGACGACCCGGTACTAGAAGGTGGACCCGATGAAGAGGACGACCCGGTACTAGAAGGTGGACCCGATGAAGAGGACGACCCGGTACTAGAAGGTGGACCTGATGAAGAGGATGACCCGGTACTAGAAGGTGGTCCTGATGTAGAGGACGACCCGGTACTAGAAGGTGGACCCGATGAAGAGGACGACCCGGTACTAGAAGGTGGTCCTGATGTAGAGGACGACCCGGTACTAGAAGGTGGACCTGATGAAGAGGACGACCCGGTACTAGAAGGTGGACCTGATGAAGAGGACGACCCGGTACTAGAAGGTGGACCTGATGAAGAGGATGACCCGGTACTAGAAGGTGGATTTCTGGCTTTTTAAATGTTTAAGCAACTATTAAACACATGCAGCATGTTTCCATGAATCAGTTTCTCATTAACTTTACACAGTTTACCAGTTCGTCTGATAAAACATTCAGAATCGCCGACATGAGCACTGATTAGCTGTTAAATCTCTACCTGAAATCTACTCTGGATAAAAACACCTGACATCACATGTACAGCTGCATGTTGATGCTGAGCTTTAGCATAGAAATATTCCTCCTAAAATCGGTAACTCTGCAGCCTGCAGGGTTTCCTGCAGCGTCTGTCATGTCTGTTTCAGCATCGTATGAAAACTCGAGCAGGTTAATGCAGCGTGAGCTCGTCTCTACAGCCTCTCTTCACACAGTCAGACACCACCACCGCCTCTTTCAGGCAGATTCACGCACACACAAAACAACAAATACACACAAACTGTTTAAATTCGATTCTGAGTCCATGGCTCCTTTTGTTCAGAATAACCAATAATCTTCAATCAAAAATTAAAATGTGACTCAAACTAGAATTCCTTGAAATTCCAGCCATCTCCCACACCTAGAATTTACCATCTTGGGATCCAAGATTTCCAGAACGTTCCGCTCTTCACCTGGAAGTAGAACGGATTTCTGCCTCTTTAGGTGATCAGATTGTGGAAAACACTGGTTTGGCTTCAATGACGCGGATCAGTTGAAGCTCATTCTGGCACTCATCAGGTAGTTTTCTGTTTTTCTGACTGATTCTTCATCACCTTCCGGCTTGTGTTGGTTTTCCATTCCAACTTAATCATCCCTTCAGAGGGCAGATTCACTTTGTTAGACCTTGTCCTGCAGAACCTGGACTTCATCAGCCACCTCACTGATCCAGAACCTCCTATTTTATTTACTCCTCTAGCTTCTGTTGCTCTGTTTCCTTTCATCCATTTTATTTATCATTAAAATGCTTTTTTTTGTAACATGCAGATGTTGTACGCTAGCACAGCAGCATGAAAGAAAAAACAAGACAAAAGAAAACAGCTTCTGCTTCACTTCACCAAACCGTGCACACTCCATACATCTCCCCCCAAACGTTGTCCCCATTTCCCCCTCTTCATCTTCATTCCCTCTTCCTCGCCTGGTGTGATGAGCAAAGCCATTATTAGTGTGAGCCGAGCAGGAGGCCCATTTATTCAGATTAGAGCCTCATTTTGAGGGATTGGAGAAGCAGATGAGTTTTTTGGTTGGCGGTCTGGTTGAGAGCCATCCGGACTGTCAGTCGGCCGTGATGATGATTGAAGAAGCTCTTCCAGTCGCCTCCTTCTTCTATCCAGATGAAACTTACCTGCTCATCTTTGTTTCTTTTTTATTGGCAAAAACAAAGATTCTTGTTTCTTTGTTGAAGAGGATGACTCTACATCTGTTTTAGGATATTTTCTATTGATAAAACCCATTCAACAGGCCCTAAAAGATGCTGGAGAAACTGCAGTTTACTGTTTCCACTGGAAAACGTGAGGAGTGTTTGGATTTCGCTGTAGTTGAGGAGAATGTGGAAACTGTTTCTAGATGGTGGTGGGTCTCAGAAAAGACTAAGAAAGGTCAGTAAAGGTTTGTGCTTCCCCGTTGGCTCTTTTTAATGTTCTCACTGTGTTCAGACAGCATCATCTTCTCCCCTGCTGTTACTCATTAATGCATCCACCGTCTCCAACCAACTCCATCTTTCTGCCTGTTTATTTTATTTATTTATTTTTAACAGCATTTTCCTTCCTCCTCTTTGAAACATGATGCCTGCTGATCAGACAAAATCTGGACTTATTACTGAGGTTAAAGAGCAGTAAACATACTTGCATGGGTTGAGATAACTTCACTTAGTCAAAGTTATTTACAAGAAAGATTTTTCCTACAAAACTTAGAGTAACCCTTAAAACTCAAAGCTTTATTTATTATTTATGTATTTATTCATTCATTCATTTAAAGATGAGCTCTTTTAATCCCAGTATCAGAATCAGACATGATGTTTTTCAGCTTTCAGATTATGAGGCTAAAATGATGGAAATGAATGTCAGAATCAGAATCAGAAAACCTTTATTGTCATTGTAAACCAGAGCATACAATGAGATTAGGGGGTGCTACTCTTTATGGTGTTTGCATCATAATAAAAAGAATATTCAAAAATGTTAAAAATAAAGGCAAAGCGAGGAAATAAATAGAAATAAAATACTTAAAGTAAATATAAATATGGTAAGTACTAAAAAGCAGATATATACATATATTTACAATTGAATGTATTGCACTTAGAATACGTATTGCACAACGCGGTTCGAGTTTCACAGTGGTGTGATACTTGTTGCAGTCTATTTCACATGTGTGTGTGATGTTTCGTCTTGTTGGGTGTGTTCTCCTTATTGTTTGGTTTGTTCGTGGGAGTTCAGGGCACTGATGGCTCTGGGGAAAAAGCTGAGTCTGTTTGTACGGGCTTTGTGAGCTCTGTAGCGCCTACCAGAGGGCAGCAGGTTGAACAAGTGGTAGTTAGGGTGGAACGGGTCCTTGACGATTTTTGAGGCTCTGCTGTGGTACCGAGAGCTGGCTATTTGGTCCGGGGGGGGAGGGGGCACTTGGTGATCTTGTATGTATGAATAGATATAGCAGCATAAGATGAAGATGATGCTTGTCTTACGTTCAGTGGGACCTTGTTCTAATTTAGCCAACAGAATGTCCTGGCTGGCTTTATACATAAAAACTAGTAGGTTAGGTTTAGGAAAATGTCATGGTTTGGTTTTAAAACACTCACTACGACATTCACCCCTAATAATGCAGAAATCTAGCATTTTTCATTATGTTTACCTGTTTAAAATCAGAAAGCTGAAGAAGGTAACATGCATTGTCTTGTTATTCCAGGAATCCTGAACAAACATATTCACTTTCAAATAACATAAAGTCCACATGATGCCAGCTGGGAATATAGGAGTCTGTATCAATCCTGTGATTTCCCTCAGCTGCTGTTTGTAATTACATTCTGGGAAAGTATAGTTATTTATCTATATTTTATGAATGTGAATTATACCCCCAAGTATGTTAGCGGTTATGGTTCTGTTGCAGCTACATGTCACTTCACACAGAGTCATTTCCTCTGAGTACAGCAGTGGTGTACGTACAGTAGGGTTGTGGGTTATTAATCATAAAGAATTTTCAGCCAGAGATTGACACTCCGCCTGAGGGCGATGCTGACAGAGATCACAGAAATCAGAAGAATTTTTTCATCACCAATGTCCAAAGCCAATTTTATGTACACCCAGATTGTAAAACCTACTGTAAGAATGATAATGAACCTTTATTTATATGGCAAATATTCATTCTGACACTATAAGGTGAGTTACACGAAGAAATTAAAGACATAAACCAGCAAAGCAAGTAACATTATTTAGCCATGTGTGCACTGAAGATTGAGTTTATTGAGCCAAAATTAAATATATAAACAATGAGGAAAAGCACGTTCAATGGCAACATACATTCATGTTCATTAAAGTTTTAAAAATGACCGAGGACTTTTTAAGTCCCAGACGAGCCATTTCCTCCACCTTTCTACCTGCAGCCCTGACTCAAGCCTGAGTACAGAAAATTCTTCAAGCTGAGATTAAAAACATGTTCAGCTCAAGTATCAGAGGTCCCAACTGGATTCTGCTTGAAATGAATGAATGAAATGAAATGAAATGAAATGAAAAATACTTTATTAATCCCTTTGCAGGGAAATTCATGTTTTCAGTACAACCCATCCAAGACTAGACAAAACAACATATGATGACACAAACAGAACAGGCATACTGACGGAGCAGCCATTTCTACAGCGCTCCTTGTCTTAGATATAGGTGAAAGGTAACATTAGGGGAGTAAGATGTAGCTGGAGAGGATAAAAAAGGCATCTCCACACTGGGCCTAAGGGCCCATTATTGAGATACAAAAAACACTCCTCAGTACATAAAGAACAAAACTCAGACAATCACAACATCAGAAACACATGGCGGGGAGGGGAGGGGGGGGTCTCCCATCGCAGCAAGTGCAGACGCAGCTGCATTCTCAGAGCGCGTCCAATCAACCCACTGCCCGGGAGTGGAGGGAGGTGGAAGGACAGCAAGGCAGTGAATAACGGGGAGGTGTATCTGTAGTGGTGTATCTGTAGTGGTGTACTTGAGTGTGGTGCATGTATGTGTGTGCATAGAAGAGAGCATATGAACTTTGCCCCAGTTCTCCCTCACAGTCTCTGCCACCTGATGATAGTGGGGCATCCTTGAGGGCTGATCCAGGTTGAAGTCCATCGCCCGTGAAGAGGGTGAGGGGAGGGTGGGGGACTGAGCGTCCATCAACAAAACATTCCAGGGAGCTTTCAGCCAGCCATTCAAGGCCAGCACAGGGAGCCAAATTTGATAACAGCATTTGTTTTGGTTCAGGCCAGAGCTGTTTCGTCTGCCTTAAGTCTCTCAGTGGTCCCACTGGCGACTCCCAATGATCCGAATTTTGGGTCAATTTCCATCCAGCCGAGCTGACAACTTCTCCAAGTTGGTGACCACCTCACGTACAAGCCCAGAAAGCGCAACCAGTTTGCCATCCAGAACTGGAATAGCCTCCAGTTTACGATTCAGCTCCTGTACCGCCACAGCCTGATTGTTCGTAGCTCGGCACACACCAGCACAGAAATCCGGCAGCTTGCCAGTGACTGCCGACAGTGTCCGAATTTTGCGATATGCCAGGAAACCGCCCGCTCCAAACAGCAGAAACTTGGATGAATTCTGCAACATATTTGGTTTAATATGAAAACTGGTGCAGGAAGGCTGATGGGACAGAAACAGAGCGATTCCCCATCCAGTTTCTAGACATGTTGGGCCATCCACAGACTGTAAAGATTTCTAGGATCTATGGATCATTCCTCGACATTCCCTAAGTCATCTGACAAAAAAAAAGTCTTTACCACCCACATACATACTTTTTTCACCTTGGCATAAAAAGAAATAAGTCAGAAATCCTAGAAAGCCTTGGGATGGTGGGACAAAACTATTTGAAAGACATAATTCCCCTAGGGAATAAAGTAGGGAAAACTAACAAAGCCCAGGAAATAAGAAACCTGGAAAAGCCAAGAAACATAGAGAAAAAAATAACAAAACCTTGAATCCCCCACATTTCTTTTTTAACACTAAGGCATAAAAGGTTGTAAAACCTAGGAAGCCTAGGAAAGGAGAAAGAAAAAAACCTAGGAGGGAAAGAAACGTAGACCTCTATTACCCCCCTTTTTTATTTTTTTGGCCCCGGAAATGAACAATAACATAAATGAAGACGCTGAGAAATCTTTGGAAAAACTAAACCAAACCTCATGTCGGGTACCTTTGAACAAACTGATGTAGGATGCAGTCTGTGTACAGGAGACGGAGGTGGGCCGCTTACTGAACCCTGGGCCGCACCAGAACACAGTTAACCTGCTACAGAGGCGAAGTCATGATGACGTACACGCTGAGCCTTTGACTCAGGACCACCGGACTTTCAGCTCCACCAGATTTCCATCCAACTCACCTCACTGATCCGTCAGGTGGTCAGATATTTCACCAACTCCGCACCTCAGCCATGTTTCCCTGCTTTAAACTACTAGGTTTTTAAGAGGCTTGTGCAGAACTTAACAAGCTGTTGGAGAAACTTTAGATTTGAATCAGGTGTGTTGCAGCAGGAAAACATCTAAAACCTGGACGACGTAGAGATGCTGATCCCTGGTCTGTAATAGGATTTCTGCTGATTCAGCACGTTGTCACCCGGTTTTATCACCAGCTTGTGTCACCGGATGCCATCCTTTGCTCCTATTGGCTGAAGCTCGTCTCTATTCGTCTGATTTTTGTGAAACCTTTGAGATGTGAGTGAAAAAATCAGATTTAAAATCTCATTTTAGATCTTTTTTTTTTTTTTTTTTTTTTTATCTGTGATGGGAAAATTATGCTTAATATCTTAAGCATCCTTAAAAAACACACGGCTTCCTAAAACCTTTTAAAGATTTAGTCTGTGAAGTTGGATTTTTTTTATTTATTTAAAGTTTCTGTCCCCACGTTGACAGGAAGTCCATACGAGTCGGTCTGCAGTCAGATTTTATCCCCATCGTGAAAGCAGAACTGGTTCTCTCTCTCACACGAGCTGATTGATTTCTGCTCCTCTATGATGGAATCAATATGGCGGTTGTTTTGTGGCTCCGTTGAGCGTGACGCTGCAGACTGGAAACGTCACGCCAGCTGCACACGGCCAGCCGCTGCAGTGCACTCTGGGAAACTCCACTCTCGTTTTTCATCAACACCCAATCAGAGACGGACGTGAGGCGGAACAGAGGGCCGATCCCGGAGGGGGGGCGCAGATAAAGATATTGACACAGAAAACAGAGCGTACATGTATGAGGTTGAACAAGCACCCTCACCTTTTTTTTTATAACACACTGAGCTGTTTCTGTAGAAACACACACAAGCAGCCATCTTCTCCTGACCTTGTCAACATGAAAGGAGGAAAACTGGATTATTTTCAGATCATCCTGTAAGGAAATGTTTCATAAGAAAAGTCAACATGAGCTTTTCCACTCATTAAATCCTGTAATTAGCAGAAGAAATGGACTCGGTTGTCATATCAGCAGGTTTGGTGCGACGATCAAGGATTTTAAGGACAAATAACATCAGATACCTGCTAAAAATTCAGCTCTAAAGATGCCAAGCACAGAAGGAAGAGGACTCTTTGTTTCTGTGGTGACTGGAATATTTTCCCCTGCAGCAGAGGAGCGAGCTGCAGCGTTTTTTCAATTAATGGCTCATCGGAGAAACAAAGTACAACCAGAATTCTATTGATCAAGTTTATTATCTTTATTTTGTTCTCAAGTGTCGGCACAGTTAATTTTCAGTGAGTTCAAGTATTTGACATTCAGTCTTTTCTGGTCTGTCAGCAAATCACATAAGAAAAGAAAAACAGAACAAACTCACTGCATCACGTTGTCATGCCTCTGAGGAGATGATGATATATTCTTACATTTTTCAACATTATATTATTAAATGGTAAATTAATTTGTACTTATTTAGTATATTATGATGAGATAATATTATTTATTATTATTAATTATGATGATGGTATCATTAATAATAAAAATTAGAACCCAACCAATATGGAACTTTTAAGGCTGATGACAGTTTTGATATTTGGCAGAAAACAGTTTAGATAACCGATTAATCACCTGATTAATAATAAAAAATAAAACATCTCTTTTTTAAAACCTGCATTGTGATATTTTTCTTTTTCATGGAGCATGCATTAGTATAGATACTAGTTGTAGTTATGAATTTATCTTTAGCTTTAGCCCATAAATGTATCTATGCTTTATATAAAAGAAGTTACTGGCAAAACATTATTTATGCAGCCCTTTGACACCCTTTAACATTAAATCCCATTTTCTCTACTCCATTAATTTCTTGGCCATGAAGTCATGCCGCATATGAACCAGAATAAAAACCAGACGCTTTTCTTAGATGTTAAAACATGTCGCCTTTAACAGAGCTGGTAGTCGTCTGGAACTCATCTTCTTCCACAACAACACAGTGAGCTGCTGTTTTCTGACAGTAAAACTAGGAATGACATCATGACCATAGCTGAGGAGTAATGTTCATTATTTTAAATTTCCCTCTGCTTCATATCAGTCCTCATTAAATGTGTCTCAGCATGCAGCTGATGGAGTGATGAACGCTCGTTCTGGACTCTCTAATATTTTAAACACATTATTTCTGCAGTTACTTATTGGCTTTTAAGCTGTCATATAATTGTGTGTTATCTGCGTAGCTATGGTAACTAATTTTGTTTTTCTTTATGACCTGTGCCAGTGGGAGCATGTAGATGTTAAACAGAAGAGGCCCCAGGATGGAACCTTGGGGAACTCCACATGTAATTTTTGTCTGCTCAGATGTAAAGTTACCTATTGACACAAAGTACTTTCTATTCTCTAAATAAGATTTAAACCAGTGTAGTGCAGCGCCAGAGAGGCCCACCCAGTTCTCCAGTTGGGAGCAATATATTGTCCAGTGAGACTAAGACTGACATTTTTCCATCAGCTGTATTCAAACATGTGTCATTAATGACTTTGGTCGGAACATCTCAGAGCTGTGGTGCCGTCTAAAACCTGACTGGAAGACATCGTAGCAGTTGTTTTGTGTTAAAAAGTCATTTTTATCAATGATCTTACTTAGAAACAGAAGAGTTGTAGTTGCTCATTTGTGTCTTGTCTAGATTGTCCCTTTTTAGCAGGGGTTTGATTACAGCTGTTTTTAGAAGTTCTGGGAAGATGCCTAAAAATTAAAGACCAGTTCACAATCTGTAACAGATCTGGTTCCAGAGTCTTTGAGACTTTTTTGAAGAAACCCGTGGGCAGGATGTCCAAGCAGCAAGAGGAGGAGTTCATCTGACATAAGATGCCGCTCAGATGCTGTTAATGGGATTAAACTGTATCATGGTGTTTAAACTGGTTTTCAATGGACATAGTGTGTCTCCTGAACCTGCTGCTGATGAACCAACTGCTTTTCTGATATTCTGGATTTTTTCCATGAAAAGTTTGGCGAACTCATTGCAGTCTTGGTGAAATAAAGTTCAGTTGCTACTGACACAGGAGGGTTTGCTAATCTGTCAACAGCAGCGAATGAGACCCGAACATTATGACAGTTTTATCTAATAATAATAATATTCCATTTCCATGTCCGCATTTACAATCTGCTGCTGTAGGTGGACTTTATAGAGGTACTTTGCAATCATCTGGGCCTGGTACTGATGATATAACCACCTGGGATGCCCTTAATCATTGGGTGCCCCCCGCTGATGCTCACTGCGAGCTTCTCCACAGGAGGGGAAGTTGAAGTCGCCCTGAACCTGTCTTCCATTCCTCCCACTTCTTATTTGCTGTGAAATAGGTAGACGCCTTTGCGCTGAGCCTACAGCCATATTTGTGGAAATGATTGGCTACTGAACAAATTTTTTCTTAAGTGCATATGAGAAATTCTTACCAGTCTGAAGAATGTTTTTACAGTTTACTTTTACTTTGACCCAGGTACGTGGATGGGTTACTTCTGTAATAATAGAATATAAAATGCCAACTGAAGGCTACCATACACACTGACTTTGCTGGAAAGCCTCCGCCAAGCGTCACAGTGGGTGCAGCTGTTTTCCTTTTCAGTCATTTTCATTGTGATTTTGGGGCTCAGTGGGTGATGCCCTTCTTAGGTTTGGCTTAACCAACATGGGGTTGTAATAGCTACTTCTTAGCCAATGTTTTGAACCCAACAACACAGTTTAAGACATCAAAAGATTTAGCAACCTCGGACATGAGCTTTATCACAGAATTTGTGTCCTTTCTGGAAAACCACCCGGGTTAAAGATCTCACTCGTGTTTTCAGTTCTGCACTGTTTTATGATCATTTCCATTGAGATGTTTGTGTGAACAGGAATTGTACTCTCAAAGAAGACAGGCCCACATCACACACAGTAACCTTGGAAACATCCAAACCCTTCGAAACCAGCAAATCTAGAGTGTGTCCTTTAATGTGTGTGGGCTCTGTTATATGCTGAGTCAGACCAAAGTTGTCGGACTGTTACTCAGGTCTTTAGTCGCTTTGTCCTGAGGATTGTTTACATGGATGTTAAAATCACCAACAATAATTACACAGTCACAGTCCACACACACTATCGCAGCAGTTCACTAAAACCATCATAAAATGCTGCGCAGTGTCTGGGGACCTGTAAATATTTAGAAACATGACTCTAGAAGCACTGTGACAGCCTGTTTGTCTGCCATATGGAAAACTCCAACAAACTTTTGTCAGCGGCTTTGGGAGATGCTGGGAGTTGACCTCATGGGACCTTTCCCACGTAGCATCAGTGGAAACCTGTATCTGCTTGTCTTTGTGGACTATTATACTCATTGGACAGTTATTCCCTCTTTGCAAAGCCACAGCTGAAACTGTATCCCACACACTAACCTGTCAAATCTTCACCCCTTGGGGTACACCAGCATACACCCTTTCAGACCAGGGTCCCCAGTTTGTATCATCTGAGTTTGAGGAAACCTGCAGCCAGTGGAATGTCAAGCAGAAACGAACCTCCCACACCATCCGCAAACCAATCTGACTGAAAGAGTAAACTGCAATACCAAGGCTATGATTGCATCATATGTGGAGGGAAACCACAAGAAGTGGGATAAATATTTACCAGAATTCAGGTTTGCTCTCAACTCTGCTGTGCATGACTCTACAGGCGTTACCCCTGCAGAACTAAATCTGGGACGAACACTAAGGGGACCCATGGATAATGAGTTCTCCCCACTCTTGTGTGTCCCAGATTCACCTGCATATCCTACAGCCAAACAATTAACAGAACTCAAACAAGTTGTTAACAAGAACATGGAAAGAGCACGAAGAAAACAAAAACAGTATTATGACAAAGGATGAAGGGATACAGTTTTTTATAGGTAATGATTGTGTTTGGCTCCGTACTTCATAAGCTGACTTTTGAAGCTTCCCAAGCTTGCTCCCCGTTGGAAAGGTCCATACAGAGTCACTCAGAAAGTAGGTCCACTGAACTACCAGGTTGTTCTGGAAAATACTGGTGAAGACCTACGGCTAGTTCATGCGACACAACTGAAGCCCTGTTATCCTACCGCAGCTGAGGTAGGATAACAGTAGTGCACTACGTAGTCAGGTCTTAAGAATATTTGAAGAGGGAAAGTAATGAGGAGGGTTTCCAAGATTTCTCTGACCCTCCGTAGGGGGTGTAAATTAGTTCAGATTTTGCAATAAAAAGCAAATCCTTTCAAAGGAGAAGGGGTGTGGCAGCCTGATTGTCTGCCACATGTTTTTCTTTTTTAACTGAACTCACTTGCTTCACTTCCCCACCCTGCCTTAATCAGCCAGTAGGATTTTCTTTTGATCTCCAAAGGCTGGCCCACCTGGTGCAGCCTCTTCCTCATTACTGGGAGTGATGAATTAGTATTGGGTATTTTCATTTGCTATTTAGGCTGTTTGAATAAGTTGCTTGCATCCTTTGTGAGGTATTAAGTCTCAGGGAAAATATTTATGTCAGGAGAAAGACCAGGGGGGTATTCCACGAAGCTGGAATAAGGGAAAGTCTGGCTTATTATGATAAGTTTGGCCCATTTAAGCCAGAGTTTCGTTCCATCAACGTGGCTTATGTGAATGTCCGCTGAGTAACCATGGTAACTTATGCACGAGAACTAGCCTGCTTTGGGGCAGGCTAACGTTCAAGCTTGGCTTAGTTGTGTCTAAAAGGTCTGATACAGACTCCCCAAAGAAAGTTCCACCCAGTAGAACGCTGCTCTCCCGCCACTCACTCTTGTATAAAAATAAAAACAAAAAAGAAAAAACCAAAACACTTATATCACTACTTCAACTGTCTTGAATAATCAGTAAATCTGTTATTGCCAATGTAACCAAAGAAACGCAACTATACACATACTGAACATGAAATTAAATTAAAAAGAACATGGTATTCATTAAAACACGCTTAATTCAAAGCGCATTCAGGCCACCACCCCCATGGTTTCCAGGGTAAGGACCCCCAAAGGCCAGTACATACAGAGACAATTCAGCCTGCTTTATGTAAACAGATTTATAACACAAGAAGAGACCATGAATAAATGAGGACAGTGAAATCAACAATTGACAGCAGTGATGTGCGGTCAGGAGAGGCCTCATGATAAAAAAAATATGAATATTTTCCACTGATCTGTGTTAAAAATGCATTTTCAGTATGGCTCTACACAAAAACCGCTGTATTTGAGGATTTCCCGATCAAATACAGGGCAGAAATCCAGGTGAGGCAGTGGCGAGCTCTGCCTCCTCTGACTGGTGATCATGACGCGTTATTGTTCCTCAGCATATCACCGATATGAACTTTACAGAAATACTTCTTATACAACATGACTCTCTACAGTCTGTGTAATGTCTTTAATGTATGTGTGTGAGAATCATTTCTGCTTATCGTACAATAAAGTGCAGAGAAAAGTCAGCAGGTGAGGCAGGCAGTACTCTGCCTCACCTCAAGGGGCGGAGTTGCATGCTGTTGGATGAATAGTGAAATAAGAAGCTCTTTTCGGTTCTCATAATGTAAATGTGACTCAGTGCTTCACCAGCCATGAACCCACCACACATCACTGATCTCCATCAGCTTTCTTTGTTCAGCTGCTGAGAAAATTAAGCTCTCAGTTTGTTCTCTTTTTCTGCTGCTCCTCTTTTCCACCATCCACTCGTCAGGGCTTCCTACGTTCCTCAGGACCTCCACATAGCCAGGCTATGTAAGCCTCGCTTGGATTAGCCTCAATTACATGTAGCTGAAATATGTTAGTGGAACGGCTTGAGCCTAAATTCAGATATGGTGTTAGTTCAAGTGAGGCTTTCCTGATACAGCCTGGCTTTCTTTAGCCACGTTCATGGAATACCCCCCTGGCTGGCACCCCGGAAAAATAAATAAATGAATTAATTAAAGATTTAACATACCTGAGCTAAACCGTCACATTACAGATATTTTTAAACTTTCTAATAAACAGGGATCCCACCTGTTCTGAGAAAAATCATGGCTGCTGTTAACCTGGACCTTCACACATCATACATCCCAAAAACGAAGCTGGCGTGGTGGAACAGGAGGGGCAGGGTGCCCTCCCTTTAGCCTCTCTGGTGGGGGTTTGTGTTGGACCAAACATGGTCTGGGGGGGTAGATCTGAGCCCAGCTTCATCATCTGCTTGGTGAATTTCAGGTGAGGGAGGAGGGGGAAAGGGAGAGTAAGGATGACGATGACCTGTTGGGGTTTGGTGAAATGAAGGTCCACCATCCTGGTCCTTGGTGCTGTTGAGGGGGTTGGGGGCAAATAAAGATCCTTCCTCTTGCCTCTGCTGATATTCCCCCTTTTTTAAGCTGGGTGGGGGCAGATGCAGCTCCTTGGGTTTCTACTTGTTTTTTTTGTTTTTTTTTTTGGTTGCTTTTAAAGGCACTGAAAGCACTTTATATAGATTCCAGAATTAAGGAAATAGGCATAGGAGTACTGCGAGAAATTCACGTTCATGGACAGACCATATTTTCCAAGAGTTTATAAGAAAGAAAAAAATGAGAATGGTATTTTTAGGAATACATATTCATTACTTTACCTTTTTATTTGTTGGTGCTGTTTACATCCCAGCAGATGCTGACTTAAAAACTCAGGAAGAGGTCAGCAACAGTCACATGACAAAACAGCAGGTGGTACAAAGGCAACATGTTTTCAGAAGATGCATCAATAAGTGGTTTTCATCTCTTCAGGGAAACATTAAGATATGAGACACGATGTTCCTGCAGCTCTAAACTCAGCAGTCGGTATCTCAAGTCTCTTTTTTGGCAACTGAACCACACCACATACATCTGTTGACACATTTATAAATGTTTTATTATCGACGAGACTGATCAGACCAGCCACAGCTCTCCAGAGTGGAAAGATCTCTATCTGAGCAGGACCGCCTGAAAACAATCAGATTAACGGCAAGAGGTTGGGTTATGAAATATTAATGTGTGACGTTTCCAGAGGGAAACAGAAGGAAAAGGGTGAGCAGAGGAAGGGGAGAAGGGTGGGGTTGGATTGGATTAGATCCAAACAGCATGCAGAGATGATCAGCCTTAGGTGGATGCCTCCTGTCTCAGTGCTTGTCTCACTGTTTTCTCACTTAAATCTGAGTGTGATTGTCTAAATTCTTCTATGTAATACTGAGCTGTTATATTGTTTTACAAGTGTAATCGGAGTTCTTCCCAAGGCAGTTTTAGGTTTTAATGACAGGTGGTTGATCCGACCACCTGCTTCAGCTCCATGACTTCTTCAGCCTGGAATAATTAGCTGGAAGGAAAATTGGGAAGTGAAGATGCTGGAGGGGTTAGCAGCTTCCAGGAGGGTGCATGCTAGTTGGAAATGGTTCAGGGGTATTTTTTTTTTATTCAAATCTGCAGCTACAATAAAAATACCACTCGGTTGTTTTGTCATGCAACTGCTGTCGACCTGGATTCTTAAAAATGGGCATCTGGTGGAATGTAAACAGCACCACAATGAGTAGGTTAATGAATAAATATGCTCATAAAACTCTTTAAAAAGATGTGGTATTTGTAAATGTTCAATTATTTTTAACTATTTTGAAATGTGCATCACTTTGATTAAATGAGAAATGACTGAATTGTAAAGGGATTAAAGGTTTTTTAGATCATCTGAATTTTTTCATTTCAGACCTCACTGTTGTTACTGTGTTGTTGCTTTTTTGCTGCCTCTTAATTAAAACCTGTTAATTTCTTTGGCTTTTCCATATCTCGAAGAATAAATTCCTCTTATTTTGAGGTGAATGAATTTTGAGCTGCTTCTGCTGTCTTCATCCCTGAGGAAGAGTGGGGAGCAACAGCAGAGATCAATCACGACAGTGAGTCACAGAGAAAAAGAGACAGAAAATGCAAAAGCAAACTGTGTCTGGGAGCAGAGGGGAGTGATACTGGTTGTCTACTGGGTTTTCTCTCTCAGCCACTTAGAATAGATGTTTCATCCTCCTCACCAAAGATCAATATGATTCATTAGGTTTTACACAAATGAGCAGTCAGTATCTTCTATAGCAGAAACAATCCATTTAACATAATTCTGATCATTTTATTTACAATCCATCCAGTTATTGTTGAAACAAAGGCATGTAGGTCATGACCTCAGCCCCAACATGGCCGTTATCTTGCACCAATCTCAAGATGCTTTTCTACAACAGTTTTCACATTAAAGGGGCTTTACTAGATTTTCTCCCATATTCTGACCGTTTTCTGTTTGTAATTATAAGTGTAAGTTTTCCTGAGTACAGAAGACCTACAATGAACAAACTTCACAGAGTGAAAAGAAGTGATGCTGTTTCTCTGCAAGCTTTTTTAAAATAAGACCTGTCAGCTGCAATGAAATGTTTTTATTTAGCCGCACATGGTCTTTGTTCCAGCTGTGTTTTAGATCATTCTACATGAAGCCGAACATTTTTACTGGCTGTTTTGCATGAATGAATGAATGAATTTTTTTTTTTTTTTTTTTTTTCTTTTACCCTGTCCTGTCCAGCATCCTAACATACAGAACGGTGATCTGTGTGCCATATTTTGCTTGACAGATTTGCTCTACCAAGGGAGACATGTTATATACATGGCTGCCCTTGATATTTTTATTATTTTTATTGTAATCTTATTTTCTTTAGTCTTATGTCAGTGCCGAACCTGACAGGGAGATAGAGGAAGAAAGAGAGAGAGAAAAAAAAGGGAGAGAAAAGGGCAGGATTAAAATGTGGAAATAACAGTTGTCTATGCTGCCCAGAACATAGCACAAAAAAAAAACCAACAACATAAACTACCACAGTACTACATGATACCGAAAGAAAGATAGAATGATGATAATATAAAAAAAAAAATGACAATAGTCATCAAACGTACCTGCAGATGAACGTACCAACACACAAACATCAGCTACATCTAATGAGAAGCGGATGGAGAGACGAGCACGTTTGTGAGCATGCACGTGTTAATATGCATGTGTGGCCATGCAAAAGGGAGGAAATGTGTACCCGCAAGGGGGCCGCGATCACGCCGCACCCCGAAGCATCAGCGGGGGACGGGGCGAGCCCGAGGCCCCAAAGGCCAAGCAGATCCACAGAGTACCAAGCCCGGGACAGCCAAAGCAGATAGAGCAGCGGCCCACCCGGTCCAGAGCAGAGGGATCCCCAGACCGGAACCCCCGGCGCGACGGGGCAGGGGCACCGGGCAGCCCAGGGCGATGGCGAGCAGGCCCAGCGGGCGCCGGGCGCCACGGCGCGGGCCGCACGGAGGGCAGGCACCCCACAGGCCCAAGGGCCACCCCCTCCCCCCAGCAAAGCCCCACCCAGGAACCCGACGGGGCCCGACCGCCCCAGGCAAAACCACCGTGGTCCACGCCAACCCAACACCAAGGCCAGGCACCCCAGGGACAAGAACATGTCCGCAGGTCCCCCATCCCCCCCCCCCCCCAAAAAAAAAAAAAAAAAAAAAAAAACCCTCTTTACCCCAACCCTTACCCATTCACCCCCCCCCCCCCCCGCCCCCACCAGGGGCAGCCCAGGGAGTCTAGGGCCTGGTGGGCCCCAGACCCGACCCTCTCCACATACACACACCCACACAACCACATACATTCTCCCTGGGGTCTCACCAGCCCCCAGGGCAGATGGCGCCCAGCAGCACCCCACACAGGACTCCAGGCAGGCACCGAACCTCCACTCCCCGCAGCCCCGAGTGCATCCCGGGACACGAGGGCGTAGGAAGACCCCGGCCCCCCTGCCCCCCAGCCTGAGTTGTGTGTGCATGAGTATGGGCTATTTATAATGCAATTAAAAACTTGGAGCCATGAGATGGTGATGGGTCCCACTGCTGCCAGGCAGCAGGACCCCCTCAGGACTCCCTCAGTGTGTGTGTGAGTGTGTGTTATGTGTGTAGTGCAGTACTGTTAAATGTGGTAGTGTCTAACATGTAAATAAAATCGGGGGGAGAGAGGTCACAAAGGGAGGGGATGGAGGAAGGGCCACCTCGGTGGCTCCTTTCCGCCCACCCACAGCCCATGCGCCCATCCCCCCAAGGCCCTAAATGTATATTGATGTCTAGGTTGTGATTAAAATCTAGTGGGGCGGGCAGTCACAGGGGTCCACCGGGGGATCCCGCAATGGGGACCCCCTAGCCAAACCCACCGCCTCCACCCACCCCACAGTGCCCTATGTGTAGTGTGTGTGATGTGGGGTGGCGGGGGAGGAGAGGGGCTCGGGGAGGGGCACAACTGGGAGAGAGATCCCCGTCCCAGCCGGGCCCGAGGAGGGGCACAACCGGGAGAGAGATCCCCGTCCCAGGCAGCCAACTCCCCAGCTGGCCGCTGTAGGCGCCCCCGCCCCCCCAAGACCACCCGAGGGAAGAGGAGCAAAGGCCCGGCCCCGCCAAGAGCCCAGCGCACGAGCGCCCCGGACGCCCACCCACCCCCGGCAGCCCACGCCACCACACCAGGGGACCAGAGCCCCAGGCCACACACACGCATCCTGGTCGGGTCCAAGGCACAGCGCCCCCATCCTCCCCAAAGGAGCCCCCGGCGGGAGGGGAGAGAGCGAGAAGGAGAGCAGACTCCATCCCCACTGCCCACCAGGACTCCCGCCGCCCCCCCTTCCCCCTACCCCTCCCTTAGACCCAACGGACACATTGTAATCCCAAGGGTACCCGCCCGGCATCGGATCGACCCGACCCCGATGGCACGCCCAGGGCGACCAAGCCCCCCCGAGGCCCAGGAAGGGCCCACCGAGCTGGAGGGAGGCAGCCCCCAGACCCCGGGGCACCCGCCCCCCGCCCGGCCCCCACCCCAGCAACCCGGCCGCCCAGCCCCAGGCCAGCCCCCCAACCGCCCCGGACCCCCAGTCGCCCCCCCGGCCCGCCCCCAGTGAGCACCAGCCCCCAGGCCCCAAGGCCCCGGAGCCAGTCAGCCACACCGTCCCCTACTCAGTGGCCCCCCCGACCACCGACCCAGAGAAACGGCCAGGGCCGATGGACCCCCAAGGCCCCCCAGGCAGCCCCACCCCTGACCCCCACAGAACGACTAGACCCCAGCACCCCTTCCCACTACGTGATGTGACTAATCAGCGGGGTCCAGGAAGACTGAGAGTTAACTGATTGGTGTTTAATGGATGCCGATACAGACTCTAGACTGATGTGATCCAACAGGAGATTTCTGTACTGGTTAATATTTAGATTGTTTTTAGACTTCCAGTTCACTAGAATAGTTTTCTTTGCGATACATAAGGCCGTGAGGACCATATGTGCTTTGTTAGTGTCTATATTAATGTCACTTAGGTCACCCAGTAAACAAAGTTTTGGACATGCAGGAATGTTACATCTAACCCATGTTGATAAATCCTCACAAACCTTATTCCAGAACTTCTGGACAGGTGCACAAAGCCATAAAGGGTGTAAGTAATCATCTGCTGTGTTACCTGTGCACTGTGTGCAGATATCGGAGTGATTAAGACCCATCTTGAACATCCTTTGTCCTGTATAATGCGTTCTATGGAGGACTTTGTATTGTATGAGTTGTAAATTTGGGCTGTCTGTCATATTAAAGGCATTAAGACATATTTGTAGCCAAAATGGTTGACTAGGATTGATGGATAAATCTATCTCCCATTTTGAAGTAGGTAGGGAATTTGAGTCATCTATTTTTAACATTAATCTGTATATTTTTGAAAGTAATTTGGGGGTACAGAAGTGCATAAAATCTGCTACTATTGGAGGAAGTTCCAGATCTGTTTGGTGAAGGGGGAATTTTGTGTGTATTACGGTTTTGAGCTGTTGATATTCTAAGAATCTGTTGCTGTTAATCCCATATTGTGATGAGAGTGTATTAAAAGATAACATGTTTCTATTATAGATAATATGTTCAAAGTATTTAATTCCTTGGTTAATCCATTGGTTAAAGTTTAGCATATTTTTGTTTAGTAGAATATCAGGATTGTTCCAGATGGGTGTGAGTTTACATGGTATTATTGAGGAGTTGGTTTTATTGAGAAATTCCCACCAGGCTGTCAGAGAAGTGCTGATATTGACACTTTTAAAGCACTTTTGCTTTTTTATACTTAAGCTGAAAAAAGGGAGATCAGAAATTTCCAAATTGTCACAAAATGTTTGTTCTATGTCTATCCACAGGTCATCTAGTGGACTAGGTTTGAGCCATTTTAGGACATATTGCAATCTATTAGCTAGGAAGTAATGTTGAAAGTTAGGCAGGTCTAATCCTCCTCTATCTTTCGGCTTCTGTAAAGTTTTTAAACTGATCCGGGGTGGTTTATTTTTCCAGAGAAATCGGGAGATGTGTGATTCTAGTGATTTAAACCAGGTAGAGGGGGGTTTCATAGGAATCATAGAAAACAAATAGTTGATTTTGGGTAGAACCATCATTTTTATGGTGGCGACTCTCCCCATGTGGCGACTCTCCCCATGTGGAATGAATGAATTTTGAATGAACAAATAAAAAAGAAAAAAAACTATATACAAAAAGAAATTAATGAAATAATAATAATAATAATTTACTATTATTATTATCAAGGCAAGGCAAGGCAAGGCAGTTTATTTGTATAGCACATTTCATGTACAGGACAATTCAAAGTGCTTTACATAAAACAAAGACATTACAGATATTTAGAATAGTAAAAGGCATCAACACATAATCACAATAAAATAATAAATTACATTAAAATGATTAAAAGCAAGATAAGTTAAAAAAGTTACCGTGCAGATTTCATGCATAGGCGCATGAGAAAAGAAAAGTTTTTAACCTGGATTTAAAAATGTCTACATTTGGGGAAAGTTTAATCTCCACTGGCAGTTTGTTCCATTTGTTTGCAGCATAACAGCTAAATGCTGCTTCTCCATGTTTAGTCTGGACTCTGGTCTGGACTAGTTGACCAGAGTCTTTGGATCTAAGAGCTCTGCTAGGTTTATATTCTCTGAACATATCACAGATGTATTCTGGGCCTAAACCATTCTGGGATTTGTAAATGATCAGAAGGGTTTTAAAATCTATTCTGTGACTGACTAGAAGCCAGTGTAAAGATTTTAAAACTGGTGTGATGTGTTCAGATCTCTTAGTCCTGGTTAAAACTCTAGCAGCAGCGTTCTGGATGAGCTGCAGATGTTTAATGCTCTTTTTAGGAAGTCCTGTTAAAAGACCATTACAGTAATCCAGCCTACTGGAGATGAATGCATGGATGAGTTTCTCCTGGTCTTTCTGGGAGACTAAACTTTTAATTCTGTTGATGTTTCTGAGCTGGTAAAAAGCTGTCTTAGTGACAGCTTTGATATGGCTGCTGAAAGTCAGATCTGAGTCTATCAACACTCCCAGGTTACGAACTTGGTTGGTAATTTTAAGAGCCCGAGTCTCCAGGTGTTTGCCAATGCTGACCCTCTTCTCTTTGCTACCAAACAGAATAATCTCAGTTTTGTCTTCATTTAATTGTAGGAAATTCTCCCTCATCCAGGTGTTTATTTGCTCCAGACACTGACACATTAAGTCTATTGGACTGCAGTCATCTGGTGACAGAGACACATAAAGTTGTGTATCATCTGCATAACTTTGATAACTAATGCTATAGTTTTGTAATATTTTACCCAAAGGGAGCATATACAAGTTGAACAGAAGAGGTCCAAGGACTGACCCCTGGGGGACTCCACAAGTCATGGCCACTCGCTCGGATTCATAGCTGCCGATCGAAACAAAATAACTCCGGCCTTCTAAATAGGACCTGAACCAGTTAAGAACCGCTCCAGAAAGTCCAACCCAGTTTTCCAGCCTGTGCAACAGGATTCTGTGATCTACAGTATCAAACGCAGCACTGAGATCCAACAGAACCAGGACTGATACTTGACCAGAATCGGTATTCAACCTAATGTCATTTAACACTTTGACCAGAGCTGTTTCAGTGCTGTGATGAGGTCGGAAGCCGGACTGAAATTTATCAAGATTTCCACTTTCATTTAAAAAGTCATGAAGCTGGTGAAATACAACTTTTTCAATAATCTTGGAAATAAAAGAGAGGTTAGAGACAGGTCTATAGTTGTTCATTATTGAGGCGTCTAGAGTCCTTTTCTTTAGGAGGCTTAATAGCAGCTATCTTTAGTGACTTGGAAAAAATGCCTGATGCCAGTGAGCTGTTAACTATCAGTAGGAGATCACTTTCTACTGAGGTAAAAACTGTTTTTAAAAAGTCGGATGGTATCATGTCCAGAGTGCATGTTGTTGATTTCAAATGCCAAACTGTTTCTTGTAGGACTTTTAAATTCACCATTTTAAATTGTGACATGACATCAGAATTATTTCCGGGTTTTAGACACAGACTAATTTTCTTGTTTGACTGTGTGGAATTAATATTTTGCCTAATTGTTTTAATTTTTTGGCTAAAAAAGTTTGCAAATTGGTTGCATTTCTCAGTGGAAAGGAGCTCTGGGCTTATCTGTTTAGGAGGATTAGTAAGTTTTTCAATCATAGCAAACAGAGTGCGAGAATTGTTGACATTCCTGTTAATCATTTCAGATAAATGCAGCTCTCTGGCCTTGCACAGCTCATTGTTATAGTTACGCAGGCTTTGTTTGTACAGCTCATAGTAAATTTGAAGTTTATTTTTCCGCCATTTCCGCTCAGTTTTTCTGCATTCTCTTTTTAGGCTGGTAACCACAGTGTTGTTTCTCCATGGTGTTTTCTGTTTGCTCAAGTTGCTCTTGATTCTTATCGGTGCAACAGCATCCATTACATTCAAGATTTTCAGATTGAAATTATCCAGGAGTCCATCAACTGACTCTGCACTGGTTGTTGGTAACATCGCTATGGCCTCCACAAACTTAGCACTTGTTCTTTCATTAATGTACCTCTTCCTAACGGAGAAGCAGGTTGGTTGAACATTCTGAGTGATCAGTAAATCAAACAAAATACAAAAATGGTCAGACAAGGCCAAGTCAGTGACCGCAACAGAAGAAATATCAACACCCTTTGAAATAACCAGGTCCAGAATGTGACCTCGAATGTGGGTCGGTTGTTTAACATGTTGCCACAAACCAAACATGTCCAATATGGAACAAAATTCCTTGACATTACCATCCGTCATGTTATCTATGTGAATGTTAAAATCCCCAGTTAAGATGAAATGGTTAAAATCAGTAAAGATAACCGACAATAATTCAGAAAATTCATCAATAAAATTTACACAGTGTCCTGGACGTCTGTAGATGATTAGAAATAGGATTTTAGGAATGCCCCTTAAAATAAAACTAAGATATTCAAAAGAAGTAAAATCACCAAATGACATTTCTTTACACTGGAATGAATCTTTAAATAAGGCAGCTTCTCCTCCCCCTTTCCTCCCGTTTCCACATTTATTCATGAAACTAAAATGAGGGGGTGCTGTTTCATTAAGAACTGTAGCACTTGTGTCTTCTGTTAACCATGTTTCTGTCAGAAAAAGAAAATCTAAACTGTGAGAAATGGTGAAGTCATTAACTAACAGTGATTGTTGGACAGAGATCTAACATTTAGTACAGCTAGCTTTATGAAGTTTACACTGGTCTCTGTTGTATTCTGAGTTATACAAGGTACAGTTAACAGATTAGATCGATTCACCCCACAAGCTGACCGTGTTCTATTCCTTATTTTACTAACTAACACAGGAATCCTACTGGGTCCAGGCTTGATCTCAGAACAGCTGTCAGTACGAGCAAAACTACAGCAGGACCCTGAACGCATCATGGCATGTTATCTTTGTTGTGAATTCTGCTGCTCTGGGAACCTCCTCCCATGCCCTGCTCGGTCAGGACAGATGATCTAATAGGAGGATGAGGAGGGGGAGGGGGGGGAGTCCTGTATTTCTTGGTAGATGGTGGTCGCTGGGGTTCAGACCTGGATAGAGACATCCTTTTAAGACCTTGGGTGATGTGGAGAAGAGGGTCTGGTGAGGGGGGAGAGCTGGCAGTTGATCGCTTCTCTGCTGTCTCCTTCGCTCTTATCTGTACATCATGTTTGGGTTTGCCGTCCCAACAGCATGACGCAAGTGTGCACCAAGTAATCTGCATCCAGTTAGATTTGGATGCACACCATCAGGTCTGAATCGCTCCTTACAGTTCCAAAAGATATTGAAGTTATCAATGAACTTTATCCCATGGGTGATACATGCGTTTGATAACCATGTGTTCAGGCCAAGAAGTCTACTGAAAAGTTCAATTCCTTTACCCGCTGTAGGAATGGGTCCTGAAATGTAAACATGGTGTGCTCCCAACTGACACAGTCTCTCCAACAGCAGAGAAAAGTCTTTTTTCAGGATCTCAGAGCCAGTTTTCCTCCTCAGAATATCAAAAGACCCTGTGTGGACAATAATCTTCATACCATCTGGATGTAAAGACAGAATGGTCGGCAACATCTCTGTCAGTTCCCTGACTGATGTATCAAAAAGTGTTAAATTTTCCGTCTTTGCCATCCTGACATGCTGTGTTATAGAGTCCCCAATCAGAATTGTGTCTATTTGTTTTTGTGTGGAGGTGCCGATAGCTTCTCTAGTCCTCCTGTTTGTGGGATTTTGGCCTCTCCTCCTGGTCTGGTTAGCCCTGGGCTGAGTTTTAGGGCTATTTCTTGAATTTTGATAAATCCTTGCATTACATTCATCATCATTCATTTTAATATGACTCAACACATCATATTTATTATGCAGTGAGACTTCAGATGGTGGAGTGAGTGCTGGAGCTTTAAATTTCCTGCTGGATTTACCTCTGCGACGAACAACATCAGACCAGGTTCTGGCCGGGGTTGAGGACTTTGGTCTGGCACCAACAGTGTTCCAGAAGGAGAGATCAGTCTGATGGTCCGGTTTGGGATTTTCCTCAGCTATTCCAATGTCATTTGAACACATCCAGGGAAGTGTATCAGCCAGGTCTGTAGCGGGAGGCTCCACATTCGACATGCCTTCGCGTATGAAGATGTGACTCAATCCATTTGACAACTCAGTAGCATGTACAGAAGCTACTACAGAGTCAATAAATTCTTCATTCACACGAATGTCTTGCAGTGTTTCAATCCTCTTCTCCAGCTGTGTTATCCTCAAAGAAAGTTGCTCACACTCAGTGCAGCTCACTGATACTGCAGGGTTAGGAGACATCATTCCACTAGTTCTCCGATGGCAATTTAACTAAATTTATCAAAAATATATTCGTTCCAGTGATTTATAAGTGACCAGGAGTCCTTGTTCCTAAATTTCTTGCCGGTAAGGATAAGAAAAAAGAAGAAAAAAAGAAGAAAAATGCAAGCAGAAAGGAGAGCAGAGCAGGAAGCGTCCGCACGGCAGCAAAGCTTATTATTATTATTAAATCTAATAATATAAAAAGGTTTGAAAAACCAGTGGGAAGAAGTATACACAGAATTGCCACCCTGTTCTACTTTTCGTGGTTTATATATCTATATAATATAGAATAGCCATATACTGCATTATTATCCAAATTAATATATATGCAACCTAAATATCCATATCAATACATTTTGTGTCTTGTGTAGAGGAGAAATTGCCTGTTTGTGTTGCGTTGTGGCAGCTACATTCCCATTTGGTCCGCGCAGTCAGTCAAGGCCAAATTTAGGCCAAACAAAGTTTCACATTGTGGACGAACATCTTTACTGTCTGGGAGAACACTGATGTATGACTGTTCCAGTTTGTCAACATGTTAAACCTAAACAATGTTCTCCTGACGTTCATGAAGACCAGAAAGCTGCAGAAATGCTTTTGTTTACAAATGTTAACATGTGGAGAGTTAACCCCTTTTTTCTTTTCTAGTCTACAGTATTATGCATGTTTATGTTTTATGTTAATTTGCTGATAACCATGACCTCATACTTAGAGGGCCTGACTTTTATCTGTGGAAGGGCCAAGGATGTGATGAAAATCTCGGTCTGAGGAAGCATGGATGCATGGATGAGACTCCCTCCTCTCCCTGACTGCTCCTGGACTGTCCATGAACACCATGAACAGTATTGGTGGCAGGGGTCAGCCTTGGTGGAGTCTAACATGTGGACACAGCTCTGACTTTGGCCATACAACACCTGTGGACTGGATGATCAAACTCCCATGACTTCCTCAGCAACTCTGTGAGGATAAAGTTCTGTTCTGCTGCTCCAGGACCTGGACGAACCCACATGTTCCTCTTTAAGCCAAGGTCTGACTGTTGGCCTCCGTTCTTTCACACTGAAGAAAACTTTTCCTGGTTGGCGGGGGAGTGCGATTCTCCCCATAGTTGGATTACTCTACCCTACTCCACAGGTATGGCTGCAAATCTTCATGCAACGTTTGAGGCATGCTGTGCAAGACATCTGTACGACATCCAGATCCTTCAGCGTCTCTGTACATCTGGTTCTAAACCTGAACAAGATGCTGAGCTCCCTCCAGGATGGGAATGAGTTGTAGCCTCAAACAGAAGTTCAAGCTTCTTAGGATCTTGGCATCTGATTAGGATGCATCCCGGTCAGATTTCCTAGCACATTGAACTGGAAGGAAACCCAGAATGTGGGAGAAAGACAGAAAAAAGAAAGATTTGAAGGAAAAGTGCTTATTTCTCTCCTTTAGTAAAAGTTTATTTAATTTCAAACTCCCCTCAGCTGACACTTAAACCCACAGACCCCCACAGTCAGGTTTAATTTAAAATAAATTCAGACATGTCCCTTTAAATGAAGCCCACTTTCCTCATCATCTTCATCATCCTCGCTGTTTTTGAAGTGTGAGAAGTGTTTGAAGTCCTGCTGTGTGGTCATTAATTAACAAGGTGTTGAGCAGATCTGAGTGTTTGAGTCATATTGTGTGGACACCTGCTGCCTGCTGTCCACCGGTGGCCTCCTCCATCCTGTTAAGACCTCCTCTGATTGGCTGCTGCTGCAGGATGAGAGGCGAGGTCATGGGGTTCATTCCTCCATGGTAACACAGCTCTTAGAAACTGGAGGATGCCAGACACCATGCTGTTTGTTCCGGCTGTTTACATGTTTGCAGGCTGACTTATTTTAGTCAAATCTTGCAATTAAACATCTTTAAATGACTTCGTGCAGGTGGAGCAGGAATCAGCTCAGACCTCAAAGTGGAAGATGGATGAAATTCTCACAAAGGGCTAGATTTATTTTTTTTGTTAAACAACTCAAACTTTTCCTGTTTCCCAACCAGTTTTTTTTAACACCCCTGAAGGTCGCTACATTTCCAAACACAATTCTCTGTTATGAGGACTCGGAAGGGTGGTGCTCCTGTCCAGGACTGGGGATCTGGAGACACCAAGAAATGTCAAGTTAACTCTCCTCAGGCTCCTGAGGAGCCCCGACACCTCCGACTACAACACGTCCTCTTGTCCTGGGACACGTCTTCTGGTCTGAATGAAGGAGAGTCTCAGACTCAGCCCTGAATCCAATGGTTCCACTGAGGTGTTAAAAACCCACAAAGCTCACAAACTGTGTGTTTGTGACACTATTTTCGTCTGCAGAATAATTCATATTCACTGCTTGTAGGGGTGATTTTTTCCAGTTATCAGCTTATCAATTATAAGATTACATGGAATAAAGTTGTATTCCCGTAGCAGAAATAATCAGCTTTCACTCTGATCTGAACGTCGATGTTTTACAGATGCAGCTCTGCTAATTACAAATGGAAGATTTAATGCTCATTTTTCTGAAATGGACCAATGAGGAGCTATGAAACTAAGTAGGGGCAGCGTGGACCTGATTAGATGAAGGGGTTTAATCCCAGCTGACAGCAGCTGTGAGATGTTTTTCATACCAGAGAATCTACATGAGAAGTCTGTGAAGGCGTTACTCCATGTTCACGTTGTAGTTGGCTGGAAAAGATTAAGGTTTGGTTTACAATACACCGCTACACAATGTGAACCCAGATTGTGTAAAAAGAACAAAGATGAATGTGTATTTAGTCCAAGATAACGTCTGGAGCGTCATTCGGTATTGGTTTATACAACAAAGGTTCAGAAAAGATCGCTGTGAATGTAGCCCTGTTTATTTTACAGCATTGTCGTGTTTTTCAGGCTGGTTCTTCTCTGAAGATGTGCTGTTCTGGTGGTTTTTCAGGGATTCAGATATAATTCCAACTTTTAATGTGAACATTTCACATGCATAGGACAGCTTGCTGCAACGAGCATCAACATGATTAATGATATTTGATTCCTCTGTTCTGTGTCTGCCGTGTAATTTCAGAGTTATCCTGCAAGGATACTCGTAGCTGTACATTCGGTAAACACTTATTCCTAGTTGCAAATGGTATTTATCTTTGAATCCAGACTGTACTCCAGTAGCAGGTGATGCTCCAGTTACATCAGCAAGGGTCCAGTAAAATAGTTGATCCACAATGTTTCTTTTATTTATTTATTTTTTTTCCACACACAAGAATTAAAAGACAAACGGGGGAAAACAACAAAAGTAAAGGGGGAAAGGAATTGGATTTGCATGTTATGCAAATGGATGGATGGATGGATAATGGATGGATGGATGGATAATGGATAAATGGATGGAAGGATGGATGGATGGATGGATGGATATTTGGATGGATAATGGATGGATGGATGGATTGATGGATGGATGGATAATGGATGGATGGATGGATAATGGATGGAAGGATGGATGGATGGATGATGGATGGATGGCTGGATGGATGGATGGATGGATGGATAATGGATGGATGGATGGATGGATGGAAGGATGGATGGATGGATGGATAATGGATGGATGGATGGATGGATGGATAATGGACAGATAGATGGATGGATAATGGATGGATGGATGGATGGATGGATGGATGTTGTGAGTTGGATCCAGTTTCTAGACGTTCCAGTCGGCTCGTATACTTCAGTCTGCGGATGTGCTGTGGATGTGCATTTCTTAGGGAAGCGTCCTCCGGTTTGATCCATTTAGTCACATATTCATTTATAAAGATTTGATCCTTCCAGCTTCCTTTCCTGCTTTAAAAGTCCTGGTTCGTCTCTGTAGCTACACCTGGTGGTGTCAGTCTGTCATGAGTGTGGTTTAATGTGAGGATCTCTTGGGTCATCCTGGTTCTTGGCTCCAGATCTGCTATGCTGTTTTTTCTTTCTGTTTCTTTCTTAGCGTTGTGAATCCAGAGAGCCTTCATTTCCTCCATCAGGTCTAGGATGGCTTGACAACAGAAATCTCCTCCATTACAAACTTGTCTCAAGGCAGGCTGCGTGAAAGCCAGCAGACAGGTGGTCCGATACCCGGAGATGAAGAACCAACACGAAACACTGAGGCTGCAGTTTTTCCAGTCGACAACAAAACAGAAGAGATTTTATTTTGAGTTCCTCAGCTGAACTGGACTTCCAGAGGTTTCTGTAAAGACAGAATATCTCTTTTAATCTCTAATAAAAATATTATTTCAATTTAAAAGTTTACAGAATGGAAACACCAGGATTTTTTTTTTCATGAATAAATAAAAATAAATAAAAAAAAAGGACATAGCCGTCTGTTTGTCCTCAGACATTCCCACGCTTCTGAAGCATCATCGGTGGGACTCTGGAGGTAATGGAGCTTCTCAGACTCTGGAGGAGCACCATGGATCTTGTTCTGCGTGGCTGGATGCAGTTCCCCGATGGCGTGACACAGATTCAGGGTGACAGGATGACGAAAGCACACAAGAATAGAGCAAAGAAGCAGACGGCAAAAGTCCCTTCATGCTTGATTTCTCTTTTTTTCTTTCTTTATTTATTCAGTGATGGCTGCATCCTGACAGGATGAGGTCTCCTTCATGGTTTCAGACATTTTCCAGTCAGTGTCCTTTCTGTGTTCTCTGGGACGTTAATATTCATGAATCAGAGTGGAGTATGTGGCAGCGGCACCACTTGGACTTCTTACATTTTTAGTTTAGTTAATATTCAGGAGCTTTCATCCTTCTGCTCAACAGCTGCAGAGCCACAGAATCCACCTTCCTGCTGGTGGAGAGACGTTTCCATCCCGTTGGTCCCTAATGTGGACGTTCCACCTACACCTGATCTGGGTTCTGTGGAGGATCCTGGTTCTGTGAACACGTGAGGGGTGGTCCGTGTAAGCACTTGTTTTCCCTGTTTTTATTTCCAAAACCAAAAATTTGATGATTAACTTTCTGATTTGAGCTCAGAATAAAAATGAAAAGATGATGAACTCCTTGATTTGATTTCCTTTTCTCATCTGTAAGAAGTCACATGACCCGGAAGTTACTCCGTGTTTGTCAACTACACGTGAAGACAGAGCTGAACTCATCTGATCATTATGATGAATATACCCAGAGAATTTTTTGTCTCCTCTTGTATCCGTAGATACGGAGCAGCTGGATTGATGGATGCTCGTTGAGTCGAATGTTTAACTAAATTCTTTTGGTTTGCAAACATTTGGTCTGAACTGCTGTTTTTTCTGCACACAGCAGCAGTTAAAATGTTTCTTATGAATCACACCTCAAACATTAATGTTACGAAATGAAATAGAAAAGATGAATTTCAGGACTTATTTGATAATAAAAATGTGGTGGGTGTTGATGTGGAAGCCTGCTGAGTGTCTCAGGATTCAGTTTTCAGCCATTCTAGCTTTTCTTGCTTCCTTTTTAGCCTCCTCTACCCTTTAAAACGAGCCTGCAGCTGCATCTCTATCCATCCAGGAACCGTGTCTGCATGGCTCACATCCCAGCCTCTCATTCCTCCTCTTCCTCGGTCTTTGTTTTCATGTTTGCTTCAGTATGAAGAGAACTGGAAGACCTCTCTCTCTCTGATTGGCTGCACCGATGCTGTGATGTGATGAAAGAGGAAAGCCTCAGAGAGCTGCATGATGCAGACCAGGTCTCCTGCTGCGTCTCTGTTTCCAGGACAGAAACTTCAGCTCAGTGTTTCTGATTCTGTGTAGAACTTATTTATATTTTCCTTTTTAGAGGAAACACCTTCCTCCTCCTCTGTCTCCTCATTTCCACACAAAACTGGATTTAATGGACCACAAGCTGACGTCCGGCTGCTGTCTGACTCTGCTTGCATTAATTACAGTGGACGTTTGGTTCATGGAGGAACATGAGACTGCAGCAGTGCTTCTTCCTCAGAATATGCTGAATGTCAGCTTGTTCACTGTGTTGTTAATGCTCAGACAAGTCCTGATAATATAATTTAAATCAAAGAACTGTATCTCTTTTAGCTTAGCGTAGCTCCTGGAGGTGTGAACAGGAGGTTTCCACTAACTGACAAATGTACCTCCAGGTAACTCCAGGTTGGCTTATTTGCATAGTAATAATTTACATACTCTATATAAAATGGGACTCCAGGTAACTCCAGTGTTATCAGAGAAATTACTTCTTGTCACGCTGGAGAAAAGTCTGTTCAGTATTGTATTTTAAATGTGCTCTATAGCTCCTAGTTAAGCCGTTTAAACTTTGTTTTACTGCAGCTAGAAAAGCACAGGGTGCCCGGGCATTAATCCCCAGATGTTAGTCCCCAGATTTCAGTCTCCAGGTGTTACTCCCCAAGTGGTAGTCCCTAAGAATAATTCCCCATATGTTAGTCCCCAGGCGTTAGTCCCCAGATGATAGTTCCCGAACAATAGTCCCCGGGCATTAGTCTCTGGGCGTTAGTCCCTAGATGTCAGTCCCTGGGCGTTAGTCCCCGGATGTTAGTCTCTGGGCACTAGCCCCTAGATGTTAGTCCCCTATCTCTGCTGAGAGTTGCACTTGCGCAATAAAGTCTGCTAGGGAAAAATATTGTGGCGGACCAGGGAACAAAATGGTGGCAGAGAACGCCAAAAGTCTGGGACTACTTTACATTACACTTACCAAATAAATTAAATACATGTGAGATTTGTAAAGCGGACGTTGCGTACCACAGAACTACGTCTGCAACGCTCGAACATTCAAAGACGAGACATGGTGGACTTACATAACAACCTCATGCAAGATTTAAAAGCTGAAAGTGAAATAACAGCCATTTAATAATTATGAGATACATAATCCGATTAGTCGACTAATCATTTTAGTCGTCAATGACTAATCGACTACCAGAAGTAAGTCCTGGGGTTAGTGCCAGCTGCTGCTCAAACATGTCTTTTAGACATTGGTTGCACCTGGCTTCAGTGGAATTTCTCGCTGTGCATCTGTTTGCCTAAAGGGAGCATTTTCTTACAAACACAGAACCCTGTGGAACCCCACGTTAAACTGGAAGGAGTTGCATAGAATGAATGAATTATAAATTTCTTAGCACATGCTCTAAATTGGTGTTTCTCAACCCCAGTCCTCAGGGCCCACGTATGTCTGAAGTAACCCTACTTTAACACCTCAATGAAACGAATGACTCGTTAACAGGCTTGCAAAGAACTTGAAGAGGAAATTCTTTAATCTGTATCGGGTGTGTTGGAGTAGCATCACATCTCAGATGATGGTCCTACTGTGGAGAAGAGTGTGTTGCGTTGGAAATTGGACCACCTGCTGGATCTGCATCTTCTGTACGAATGTGTGTGTTCTGTAACACACCGGTGACACAGGAAGCTCGCTGGACCCAAGAGTCCTCAAGGCTTATCATCGTTGTAGTTCCAGACTGTGGGTGGTACCAGGTGATCCAGCCAGGCTAGTTAACAAGTCCTGAAGATCAGTGAGTTGCTTCTTCACACTCCACTCACCTGCTGATGCTTTAGAGTTCATGTTATTTTGTTAACCTCATAGCAACAGTTGTCAGGGTGTGGAATGTCTGCAGGGAGATCTGCAGGTTCAAATTAGACCCATTACATTTAATGTGATTTTACTCATGCAAGATTTGGTTTTTAATTTTTTTTCCTCAACTTAAGATGAAAATAAAGCCATGATTGGTTTGATGCATATATATATTGTCATAACCCGGCTCACGGCTACAACAAAACAACGCCAAACAGCAAATAAGGCCAGTTATGATTATTTATTAACGAAAGGTTAACCATGGAGTGTGACTGTCTGCAAAATCAGAAGTGTAGGTGCGTGCATGGTTGTGTGTAAGAATATAATGAGTGCAGTGTTGTATGGTGTAAAACTAAACTAAAAGTAAAACAAAAACAAGGAGCAGCGGGCGCAGGTGCGGCCTGGGAGCGGATCGAGGAAAAGAGAGAGCTGAGGCCGGCCGTAGGCGGGTCTTTTATACGCGCAGTGCGTCGGGCCCTTGACGCACGCACGCACCCACAGCCAGGTACACTCCAACTTCACCTGCACACACATAATTAAAGAACACGGCCACAAAGAAGAAGGGGCCGTGACAATATATATATATATATATATATATATATATATATATATATATATACACATGTTTGGATGCAGCACAACAGGTTTAAGCAAGCAGCTGCTGCCATAATGTAGAAAAGGAAAATAAATGATCGAGGTGGATGATTATGAACACGGAAGCATTTTAGCCTGAAGATGCATCATTTACAAAAACAGATTTAATCCTGTTAAGTAAATAAGATAGAAACCACCCTGGTCGGGAGTTAAGCCCGACATCATGTTCACATCTCTAAACAGAAAATCTGATTATTTCTGTGGAAATCAGAAAGCTGCTTTTAAAGATTTTCTTTGTTAAAAAAGAAGAAAATGGGAGATTGAATAAAGGTTTGTGATCGTGTAACGTTCATGAATCCAGAGTAAAACTTACATTAGAGCCACATTAAAAAGCTGTGGTACATAAACTCAACCTGGAGGTAGTTAGAGAGAAGCTGCTGGTTTGATGGCCTGTAAGAGGGATTCATGGTGGAGATGAAGCTGCTGCTGCTGCTTGGAGCGATGATGCAAACCTGAGTTAACTTAATGCTAAATACTCTTTATGCAAAACATCCTCTGCATCTTCTATGTTTCATTGCCCTGATAATTAAAGACATAAATAAATAAATGCATCGATAGGACAAAAAAATTGTTTTATTTTTTATTTATTTATTTTTCTGCAGAATTATTTATCGTACAATAAAGGAGCCCGAACTGTTGCCTGAGCGCCGTCCAAACATCAAACGAGCTTTGAAGGAGCGTCCTGTTTGAAGTGCATATTAGATGACGTGGTGCAGTCTTCAGCTTGATTATGATATCTGATCACGACCTTTGCATTCATGTCTGGTATTAATATGCAGTCTTGTTAGCAGAATTTAGCCTGTGGGAAGTTGAACAACTTAAGAAACCAAGAGGAGCCTTTATTTGATTTATTAGTTTAATTTAATGTGGTGAGACTGTATTTAGGTCTCAGACTCTTTCATGCCAAATATTATACATAGTAATACTTTTTCAACTGTGATAAAATACTACAAGCAAATCACATGATAGCCATGTGTGAAAAGAAAAGAATCAGCCAGAATAAAGGTTTTATTTTGGTGTGCTGGAAGCAGAAAGCCATCTTGATGGCGCTCCTGCAGCAGGGATCAGAACTCCATGTAGAAGCTGAAACATTGCTGTTATCAGCTGAGACAACATTCATGTTTTTACTTTCATTTCTTTTTTATTTCTTTATTTTTTCACATTTAAAATATACAGTAGATAACAAAACTACAATAAGAAAAGATAAATTAGATCTTTAAAAAATATGCTTGGTAATAAAAAAGTAAACTTTCAAAATGATAGAAACAAAGCGAAGTTTGAATGAAAACATATACAAAATACAAACAAGCAATCAAATGATCTTTTAAACATCTCATAACTTTCAGCGTTTTTAGACGTGTTTACTAAATACGTAATATTTCTTCACGATTTAAACAACTGAGCACGAGGAAGATGAAGAGCTGCTGACTGTCCAGACATAAGAACAGACCTTTGAATCATCTTGGAACCAGGACAGAAAATGATCAGGAATCTTTCCTTAATTTAATGAATAAAAACACACAAATCTGTGTGAGAATTTTTAGGTTAGGTATCTGGTAAATAAATATAACCTCTGCTTATAAATGTTTTACCAGAAACAGGTTTTCCTCCAACAGACCAAACAGAGTGAAAAGATGCAGCAGCACAAACACGGACGTCCGCCATGGTTGTTGCCACGGTTGTTGCCATTGTTGCCACGGTTGTTGCCACGGTTGTTGCTATGGTTGTTGCCATGGTTGTTGCTGTGTGTCGGCGGACATCCGCCAGGGTTGTTGCCACGGTTGTTGCCATGGTTGTTGCCATGGTTGTTGCTGTGTGTCGGCGGACATCCACCAGGGTTGTTGCCACGGTTGTTGCCATGGTTGTTGCCATGGTTGTTGCTGTGTGTCGGCGGACATCCACCAGGGTTGTTGCCACGGTTGTTGCCACGGTTGTTGCCATGGTTGTTGCCATGGTTGTTGCCACGGTTGTTGCCATGGTTGTTGCCACGGTTGTTGCCATGGTTGTTGCCACGGTTGTTGCCACGGTTGTTGCTGTGTGTCGGCGGTAAGTTTTAATTAGTTTCTAGAGCAAATTTACTAGTTTTTATTAGTTTTCGTTTTTTTTAAAAGTGCTTAGTTTTAGTTTAGTTTTTATTAGTTTTAGTTTTTTGTTTGTTTTTTATAAATTAGGGTGTGTAGCGACTATCTGGTCCAATCATTTTAGTAGCTCTGGGTGCAGGGCATGCTGGTCATAACGCGCTTCATTAAAACAATGTCCAGACAGAAAGGTAAGTTTGGGGTGTGTTCCCATTTATTTATTGAATGAATGAGGATCAGAAGTCCAGGATGGCGGTCTACAGCAACAGGATGGATGGATGGCCTGAGGTTATGACAGGTATGGAGGTAGAATAGAGGCCGCGTGGAAAAGCATTGAGAAGTGGAAAAACGATAAGGATCGGACAAGTGATGGAAGCGGTAAAAACCGTGCAACCTCCCGTCACCCGAGCACACCATGATGTCACCTCCACACCTATATGCACTTTCCTCAACACCTGTGCCATCCCAAACATAAACACCACCACAATAAACCTGAAGCAAACAATAAACAGAAACAATGGCTCCTTTGTCAGGTGCAAAATTCTAAATAATCAGAATAAGCTCTGTATAATAAAAACTATTTTTAAAACTGAATCAGGAGGAAGCATGAACAGCCATCGACAAATCAAACACAACAGCCCAGAAGATAGCAGCCTCAAGTAAAAAAAAAATGTGCAATGCTGCTTCTGAGATAGTGTGCTTGGTAAAAATCAACATAACGAACATACTAAAAACACACGTCAGCATAACATGAATCCATTTCACAGTCCATGGCAGCCAGGAGTCTAAAGGAGCTGAATCTGACTCATCATGAACCTCAACAACCCAACAAACTCTAACCAGAGGGTTCATTCATTCACTGAAACAATTAATAATTAACTACATAAAGAATTGCACTACAGGTGCAGCAGCTTTAGTACAAATCGCTGCAGCTGATTAACAGAACAGAACCTCATGTTATACTGGACATGATAAAGCTGTGGATATTTTACACTCTGAAAGTAAACGTGTCTGGTAGAACACAGAACCAGCAGCTGGATGATTATGTGCTTTTCTTTTCTTTTCACAATTAAAACTTTGAATTGTCCTGTACATGAAATGTGCTATAAAAATTAACTTTTCTTTTCAGGATTAAAATTTTAGTCTCCCAGAAAGACCAGGAGAAACTCATCCATGATTCATCTCCAGTAGACTGGATTACTGTAATGGTCTTTTAACAGGACTTCCTAAAAAGAGCATTAAACATCTGCAGCTCATCCAGATGCTGCTGCTAGAGTTTTAACCAGGACTAAGAGATCTGAACACATCACACCAGTTTTAACATCTTTACACTGGTTTCCAGTTTATACTGGTTTCTAGTTTATACTGGTTTCTAGTCAGTCACAGAATAGATTTAAAACCCTTCTGCTTGTTTACAAATCCCAGAATGGTTTAGGCCCAGAATCCATCTGTGATATGATCAGAGAATATAAACCTAGCAGAGCTCTTAGATCCAAAGACTCTGGTCCACTAGTCCAGACCAGAGTCCAGACCAGAGTCCAGACCAGAGTCCAGACCAGAGTCCAAACCAGAGTCCAGACCAGAGTCCAGACCAGAGTCCAAACCAGAGTCCAAACCAGAGTCCAGATCAGAGTCCAGACGAGAGACCAAACCAGAGTCCCGATCAGAGTCCAGACCAGAGTCCAGACTAGACATGGAGAAGCAGCATTTAGCTGTTATACTAAACGTACATAACCGGCTGTCCAACATTGTAAACAAAAACGAGTTTAAGCCTCTCAAATTCAGCTTTTCAAGATTTTGTGTGTGACTGTGTGTGTAGGTCTGCATGCGCGCGCGTGTGTGTGTGCGAGACTCTGTGTGTGTGTAGCTGAGAGTGTGTCTGTGACTCACGTTCCCTCCCCATGCTGCTTGGCCTGGCTGAAGCTAATCTTTCCTTGGAGGGGGGCAGAGAGGCTACCTGGTCCAGGTGCTCCTGGTTAACCTTCATGTGCAGCTTTTCAAATGGATTTTCAGATTTATGGTTTTTCCTTCCACATATTGAACCACCTGCTTCTTCTGCTGTTGACACGACGTCACGGAGCTTCAGGTGTCGTACGACGCAGACACCTGCCGTAAATCCAGCAGAGCGAAGTAAACAGATTTCATATCAACCCCGAGGCCTTATGTTTGAAATAAATTTACAAAACACGAAAACAAAGGACATTTTTGCTAAAATTTTAGTTCGTTTTGTAAACACACAATACAGTTTGTTAGTTTTCATTTTCTTTTAAAGTCTCGTTTTTATTTTCATTTCAGTTAACCAGAATGTTTTTCTGATTCTAGTTTTCGTTTTTTCGTTAGTTTTCGTTAACGATAATAACCTTGGTGCGATTGTCCACATTTCTTGGTAATCAACAAAATTATAGAAGGGAGATAAATAGGCAGTTTTTACATGTTTCCACTTTTCATCACACTGTCTTTGAATGAGCATCAACTTTTCATACAAACATATGAACATAAAAACCTTCTTTATAAATACAAATAATGGTTAAAAAAAATACGTGTTATCCAGTTAAAACAGTTTAGTTTCTACAATAAATTATTTTGTGCCCAACACAATGAATTATGAATGTTTCAGTTTCAATGAAGTCAATGAAACACAACCAGAAAAAAAAAAACAAAATAATAAATATTTACTGTTTTATTCTCTTTTAATTCTGCGTATCTGTGGTTCTCAGATTTCTCTCCCCATCCTCTGGTTCCACCGTCTCCACAAACTTCACATTCAGGTCTGAAGTTCACGCTGAAGCTCTCAGAATAAGAAAGTTGTTGTGAATTTCTCTCAGTCCAGAGTTCTTTATTTATTTAATAACCTCAGGAGTTCAGGTGTTGACTCCAGGTTTGTGATCCCTGACAGACGGAGCATCGTCAGGCTTTGTTTTCCTCCTCTGGTCAGTGCTCCCAAAGAGGAGGAAGCAGAACGACGGATCACCCACCACAACACGCAGAAAAAAACTCTTTTTCCTCCTCTTCACCGAGCCGAGTGATTTCACATCATCATGTTTCCTTCCCTCAGGAAACGTCCCAGCTCATCTTTCATTCAGAAACACTCAAGCCTGGATTGTTTTTCTAAAGAACACAGAAAAATTTGCAGAATTAAGATATAAACTGTGTTATTATCCCATCAAACCTGAAGACTGGTTTGAATCAGATACTGTGAATTTCCTGTTTTGTGTGTGCGTGAATCTGCCTGAAAGAGGCGGTGGTGGTGTCTGACTGTGTGAAGAGAGGCTGTAGAGACGAGCTCACGCTGCATTAACCTGCTCGAGTTTTCATACAATGCTGAAACAGACATGACAGAAGCTGCAGGAAACCCTGCAGGCTGCAGAGTTACCGATTTTAGGAGGAATATTTCTATGCTAAAGCTCAGCATCAACATGCAGCTGTACATGTGATGTCAGGTGTTTTTATCCAGAGTAGATTTCAGGTAGAGATTTAACAGCTAATCAGTGCTCATGTCGGCGATTCTGAATGTTTTATCAGACGAACTGGTAAACTGTGTAAAGTTAATGAGAAACTGATTCATGGAAACATGCTGCATGTGTTTAATAGTTGCTTAAACATTTAAAAAGCCAGAAATCCACCTTCTAGTACCGGGTCATCCTCTTCATCAGGTCCACCTTCTAGTACCGGGTCGTCCTCTTCATCAGGTCCACCTTCTAGTACCGGGTCGTCCTCTACATCAGGACCACCTTCTAGTACCGGGTCGTCCTCTACATCAGGACCACCTTCCAGTACCGGGTCATCCTCTTCATCAGGACCACCTTCTAGTACCGGGTCGTCCTCTACATCAGGACCACCTTCTAGTACCGGGTCGTCCTCTACATCAGGACCACCTTCTAGTACCGGGTCGTCCTCTTCATCAGGACCACCTTCTAGTACCGGGTCATCCTCTTCATCAGGACCACCTTCTAGTACCGGGTCGTCCTCTACATCAGGACCACCTTCTAGTACCGGGTCGTCCTCTACATCAGGACCACCTTCTAGTACCGGGTCGTCCTCTTCATCAGGACCACCTTCTAGTACCGGGTCATCCTCTTCATCAGGTCCGCCTTCTAGTACCGGGTCATCCTCTTCATCAGGTCCGCCTTCTAGTACCGGGTCGTCCTCTTCATCAGGTCCGCCTTCTAGTACCGGGTCGTCCTCTTCATCAGGTCCGCCTTCTAGTACCGGGTCATCCTCTTCATCAGGACCACCTTCTAGTACCGGGTCGTCCTCTTCATCAGGACCACCTTCTAGTACCGGGTCATCCTCTTCATCAGGTCCGCCTTCTAGTACCGGGTCATCCTCTTCATCAGGTCCGCCTTCTAGTACCGGGTCGTCCTCTTCATCAGGTCCGCCTTCTAGTACCGGGTCATCCTCTTCATCAGGACCACCTTCTAGTACCGGGTCGTCCTCTTCATCAGGACCACCTTCTAGTACCGGGTCATCCTCTTCATCAGGTCCACCTTCTAGTACCGGGTCGTCCTCTTCATCGGGTCCACCTTCTAGTACCGTGTCGTCCTCTTCATCGGGTCCACCTTCTATTACCGGGTCGTCCTCTTCATCAGGACCACCTTCTAGTACCGGGTGGGACCTTTTTAATCCTGGTGTGATAGATGAAGCAGGTGGTGGAAACCTTCCTCAGAGGTTTTCTCCATATTAACATGACAGCATCACACAGTTGCTGCAGGTTTGTCGGCTGCATCCATGATGAGAATCTCCCGTTCCACCACATCCCAAAGCTGCTCTACTGGACTGAGATCTGGTGGCTGTGGAGGCCGTTGGAGTCCAGTGAACTCATCGTCATGTTCTAGAAAGCAGGTGGAGATGATCTGAGCTTTGTGACATGGTGCATTATCCTGCTGGAAGTAGCATCAGAAGATGCTCCACTGTGGTCATAAAGGGATGGACATGGTCAGCAACAATACTCAGGTAGGCTGTGCTGGTTAAACCAGGCCACGTTGGTACTAAGGGGCCCAAAGTGGACCAAGAAAATATAGAGGCACCTCCGTCCTCTTCTGTATCTTCTGTGGTTGGAGTTGGTCCAAAGGCTGTGTGAGTAAATTTGTGTTATTACCGTCAGTTCACATGAATCTGACTTCCTCCGATCAACAGAGGCAATTCGTCTTAATATCAATTTATTAATGTGTTCAGCAAATATCTGGAGACAACATTAGAGCAAAATGACTTAAATATAACTCAGTTAATCCGTCCCTGCTGCTTATCATCTGCACTCTGAAGCCACATACATTAATCATGATTAGTTGAGATGAATGTCCTGAGCTGAGGAGCATCTGTACGACCTACAGAGCAGCGTTTCGGAAAACAGATGTGGATGTAAAGCTGAAACTGGGATGGAGGTTTCCGGCACTGCTGTGGACTGCTGAACACTAAGCTGCAATGCTGTTAATTAAAAAGACAATAGTTGATTTTGAGATCTTTGTCTAAAAATGAGCTTCGATCTGCTGAACAGTGTAAAGTGTTGCTTTCTGGAACAACCTGGTCTCAGTGCTGAAGCTGGATGATCTTGTTTTCTCACCAGCTGCCAGGTGTTAGACTGAGTTTAAAATCTAAGGTCAAGAATAAAATTGCTTTAAATTACATGTGTTTATCATGGCTGCATCGTGTATTTTGCTTTTACTTGAAGCCTCGTTAAGTGTTCTCAAGCTGTAATATTCGATGAACCAGGAGGTGTAAAAATGACGGAAAGTTTCTAAGACGAGCTTGTTGACCAAGTCCAAAACAACTGGATGTATCTCTAACTCCCTCTATTGAGGCCAAGTTTGTCATTTTGTTCTGTGGTAGAGAAATGTGGGTCGGACCTGCCTAACAGGTCTTCGTGACCTATGAACCTTGGTATGAAATGCCCTCCTGTGGACTGATGGAGAAGATGGAGAAGGCCTGACTGAAGACGAGAATAAACAGAATGGTGAGGAATCTGTCCCATATGTTTTACTAAGTTATCCACAAGCTGTTACTGAACTCAAGCAGTCTTTGACTAATTGATGTTAAGTCATTAAGGGCTGCATGGTGGTGTGGTGGTTAGCAAGAAGGTCCCTGGTTTGACCGTCGGCTGTGGGGGGTTCAAACAGTGGCCTTTCTGTGTGGAGTTTGCATGTTCTCCTTGTGTATGTGTGGATTCTCTCCAGCTACTCAAGCTCCTCCCACCATCCAAAGGTTAATTGGCCACTCTAAATTCTCTAAAGTGAGTGTGAATGGACTGGTGACCTGCCTCTCACCTGCTAAGTGCTGGGTTAGGCTCCAGCTTCCCCCGACTATTAATGGACAAAACGGTATAGAGATGGATGATGGATGGATGGGTGGATGGATGGATGGATGGATGGATGGTGGATGGATGGATGATGGATGGATGGATGATGGATGATGGATGGATGGATGATGGATGATGGATGGATGGATGATGGATGGATGATGGATGGATGGATGATGGATGGATGATGGATGGATGATGGATGGATGATGGATGATGGATGGATGGATGATGGATGGATGATGGAGGATGGATGGATGATGGATGGATGATGGATGATGGATGGATGGATGATGGATGGATGGATGGATGATGGAGGATGGATGGATGATGGATGGATGATGGATGATGGATGGATGGATGGATGGATGGATGGATGAATGATGGACGGATGGATGGATGGATGGATGATGGATGGATGGATGGATGGATAGATGGATGATGGATGGATGGATGGACCAATGATTGGCAGGCCCAATCATCCTTTATAAAAGTGGTCCATATCCTCCTGACGTGGCCCAGACTGTCAGCTGCTGCCGCTGTATGTATGAATGAGTAAAGAGAACATAAACAGAACTATAACAACGCCCCACAAATTCAGCAACTCTCTGGTCTGAGTTCCCTGATGTACCCCCTAGTGGAAGTATAAACGCCATCAGGGGCTTGAGGTCTGCAGATTTGGAATGAGTTCCCCTCCCAGATCAAACTGGACCCCACTCTGGAAACTTTTCATGTCTTTTTTAAATTAGATTTTATGTCTGTATACGGAACGTCTCTGTTTCATATATTTTATTATGTACAGCACATTGGCTGCCATGTGTTTTAAAATGTGCTATATAAATAAAGTGGACTGGATTCCCTTTACCTGACATGTAAAGCTTGTTTGTGACTGCATGGCTATTTTTAATTGGTAAAAGTGCAGCACTCTGCAGAAATGTGCATTTAATAAAAACATGAAGGTTGTTCTAACGCTAAACTGTCAAGTAGGAGGCCAAAGAACATCTTCATGCTGTAATGTAATAACTAGAAATAGTTCATTAATAGTAAACAGTCTCACATCTGGTGATTTTATTAGTTTTACATCATCTTTGTAAGATGTAAATAATCTGACACGTCACCTATGAAAGCACCTGAGAAGATGATGCTGTGTTTTCACCTCAGCCTCATGACGGTCAGACCGGCTCCTCCTCTTCTTTTTAAGTCTCATTTTAAAAAGCACTTTTACCATTTGGTTTTTAAGCAAGTGTGAGTTGTCATGTCTCTTAATCTTTGCCATTTGTATGTCCTTGTGTTATTATAAATTTCTTAGAGCTCCCATGTGGTCTTTTATAGCCTGAATTGCTCATTTTTCCTTCTTTATTTGTGCGTTTTTTATGTTTTTCTCTCTTTTTAATTTATTATACAGCACTTTGTTCAGCTGTTATGTTGTTTTTAAAGTGTTTTAGAAATAAAATTAAGAATGGGGTTATATGGATGCAGAAAACCAGATACGCTGTGCTGACACAGTGTGATCACCTGCAGCCAGGTGTGCAGCTGCTAACAGCTGTGTAGGCTCACCATTACCTGAAGAACTTTTTACTGTAGCTTCCTGATTTTAACGACTCCATTAATGTCACATTTTATAGAGCTGCTTAACAATTCATTATATTCTAGATTATTAAACATCATCAACTCAAATCAGTCTTTATTTTACTACATATTTATTTACAGACATTTTTCCTTCCTCTGCACGTTTTATGTACCCCGGGTGGAGGTGCCTTTCTCTCCAGGCTTCATCACCAACAAACCTGCAAGCTGCTCTGTTTAGTTCTCACAAGACAACATAAGCATCAGTCAATCCTCTGAGTCAAACATGAAGCTACAGTGTGTTGAGATGGAGCACCTGATGTAGTGAGAAGTGGTTTTTATAATGCCTCTTATTCTTAGACATCATTTAACACAGCATAGACATTTATAGACATTTTTTTTATATAAGCATCTGTTTCACTCTGCGTGGACCACTGGCAAAATTCATTAGTTGTTGTAAATAATTTCCCACACAAATATTGTTGTAATGAATCCAGATTCTCAGCAGACTGAAAACAGTATGTGGTCACATGGAGTAAAGAGTTTTATGGCCTTATGATTCTGGCTTGTTTAATATCAGCGAGTTATCAGCTGCTGGGTTTGAGCAGGAAAGGCCATAATTAAAGTCTGTCTGCAAGAAGCACAGATCACTTGATTAAACAAGACAAAGAGGTCGTTTTTCTCACACAGAAAATGACTTATTAAACGTAATTGGTTGATTTTTAGAAATATTTTACGGCATCGACCTTTAACTGAAGGTTATGTTTTACGATCCATCTGCTCTCAGTTCAACAACAAGCTTCACTTGAAGTTCACGCAGTTAATTAATGATTATTTGTGTTTCTGGAGAGGACAATGATGGGCTCGGAGGGGTTTTCACAGCAACCAGCTGAAGTGATGCTTCGTACACAAACATGGCTGCACTGCGATAACGTGGGGGGATGGCGTTGGCATGGGAACAGTAAATCTCTCATCAGCGTGATAAAACACAAGGAGTTCTCTGCTGGTTTTCTGTGTACTCGTTTTCTCCTCGTTTCTGTCTGTTTGCTGGACTTCATGTTGTCATGACACATCTGCTTGGTATCGAAGCCGTACTAGACAACCTGGAAGTAGATCATTCTTCCTTTTAGTTCCCCTAAAGGAAAAGTCACCAGATGTGCAGCATTTCTCAATGGAAACGAAAGACTGGAACACCTTTATTTTGTTGAAGGACCATTGACTAAAACAGCTGTGATTAGCTGCGGAGGGCACAGCTAATTTTATTATTTAGATTCAGTTTGTTTTTACAGTGAACCCACGAGAGGTAAATAAACGTGGGATTCTGGTGGATGCAGCCTGTTTTACTGCAGAACTCTTCAACCTGAGACCACCTGCAGGAGAAATCTGCTGTTCCTTCTGGATGAGCCGATTCTCATTTGAAGTCCTTTTAAAGTTTTAAAACAATCTGTTGGCTGGTGTGTGTGGACACCCTCTTAGCTAACCGTAGCTTTCAGCCAGAAGCACATGTCTTCGGATGTTACCTGACCTGTGACCACATCACTTTTTAGCTGTGGTGGTCAGTTTACTTTCCACCCCTCGTGGTTTCCAGCTTCTTGGCTTTATTCCAGCCATAGAGGAGCATTATTTTTCTTCTTTTCACACACACATAGATCTTTCTGCTCACTGGTTGATCTTTGGCTGCTCCTGATTGGACGTTACCGTCAATCTAAGCTCTCTGATTGGTGGAAAGTCTGACAGGAAGTGGCTTCATCATCATGTCCAGGTCTAAATAGAGGTCTCTTAGCAACATAGTAGTGATGGTGATGTTTTTATCAATCAATCAATCAATCAATCTTTATTTATATAGCACTTTTCATACAAGAATGCAGCACAAAGTGCTTTCCATGGTTAAAACAACCCCCCTCCCCCACCCCCACAGATAACCCCCTCCCTCCCCGCTTGTGTACAAGCAAGCATACACATACACATACACACACATACTTGCACATATTAAAAGACTAATGTGAGGTTGAGCACAGATGAGCCTGGTAAGGAAACACTATCACAGGGAGCCATCTGCACCGGGAGCCGCCCACCGACCACGACCGCCATGACACCGACCCAGGGCACACGGCCAATTGAGAGGCAGAGGAGCCACCCAACTAGACCGAAAGAACCCGCAGGACAGAGCCGCAGCAGCCACAGCCGATGAAAAGCCCCCGGTGCAGAGAGCCCCCTCCGAGGAAACACTGGGGAAATAACCTAAAAATAATATAAATAGAATAAAAGCATAAAATAAATAAAAAATGGGTTAACATAGAACAATAAATAGGCTAGGGGAATAAAATAAATAAAAATAAAATGAATAAATATTAAGTAAAAGCTAAATTAAAAAGGTGGGTCTTGAGCCTGCTCTTAAAAACATTAACGTTCTCTGCAGCCCTGAGCTCCTCCGGCAGGCTGTTCCACAGACGAGGACCATACCACTGGAAAGCTGCCTCTCCATGAGTATGTGTCCTGACTTTAGGTACAGTCAGGAGGCCAGTACCGGAAGACCTCAGGGGCCGCGAGGGTTCATAAGGTAAAAGCAAATCTGAAAGATAAGAAGACCCAAGACCATTAAGACATTTAAAAACCAATAAGAGAACCTTAAAATTGATCCTGAAACACACGGGGAGCCAATGCAGTGATTCTAAAACCGGTGTAATGTGGGCCCGCCCTCTGGTCTTCGTCAGCACACGAGCAGCTGAGTTCTGTAGGAGTTGTAGAGGTGCAATACTCTTTTTGGGAAGACCAGAGAGCAGGGCATTACAGTAGTCAATACGACTGGTGATAAAAGCATGCATCAGCATCTCCGTGTTGGCCCGAGAGAGAATGGGACGGACTCTGGCTATGTTTTTTAGGTGATAAAATCCTATTTTAGTAACATGTTTAATATGTGGAATAAAACCAAGCTCAGAGTCAAAAATAACGCCCAGGTTTTTTACTTGTGATGATGGGTTTAATGCAAATGCCTGTAATTTAGCTAAGAGTTTCTCTCTCTGAGCCTCAGGACCAATGATTAAAACTTCAGTTTTGTCCTGGTTAAGCTGTAAAAAGTTTTCTGCCATCCAGGATTTGATATCTAAAATACAGTTGAAAAGGGCGTCCATTGGTCTCGTGTCATCAGGAGACATGGAGATGTACAGCTGAGTATCATCAGCATAACTGTGGAAGTTTACTCCATGCCTCCTGATGACACTGCCAAGAGGGAGCATATACAAATGAAAAAGAACAGGGCCTAAAACTGACCCTTGAGGCACACCACATGTCATTTTATGGATCTTAGAGGAGCATGTATCCAAACTTACCATATAAGTTCTGTCTGTGAGATAGGAAGTGAACCAGTTGTGAACAGCACCAGAGAGGCCCACCGGGTGTTTCAGTCTGTTTAAAAGAATAGTGTGGTCTACTGTGTCAAAGGCTGCGCTAAGATCCAGTAGCACCAAGACTGAGAGGTTCTGTGAGTCACAGTTAATCCTAAAATCATTTAAAACCTTCAGGAGAGCAGTCTCTGTGCTGTGGTTCACCCTAAATCCAGACTGATATATCTCAAGGATATTTCTACTATTTAAAAAATCATTAAGCTGAATAAAAACCAGTTTTTCTAAAATTTTACTTAAAAATGGTAAGTTGGATACAGGTCTATAGTTATTAAAATCATTACAATCCAAATTGCTCTTCTTCAGAAGAGGCCTCACCACCGCCGTTTTAAAGGCTGCAGGGAAGACGCCCATCTGAAGAGAGCAATTTATCATGCATAAAAGCTCGTCTTTAAAAAATCCATAAAATGATTTAAAAAGTGAAGTGGGAATTGGGTCTAAAAGACATGTGGTGGGTTTTACTGTGGAGAAAACTTTATCAAGGATCTCAGCATTAAACATGACAAAACTGTCCAGTGTTTCCTCAGGTAAAACCAAGCACTCAGATGTGTTCGTGTTCTGGTTGGATAAAATACCACATCTGATGGCACTGATTTTACCTCTGAAGTGGTCTGCAAACTGCTCACAGAGAGAGTCCGTGGGGGTTCGCTGGGAGCTGTTAAAGTCAGAGTTACATAGGTGATCGATGGTGGAAAAAAGAACCTTGGGATTATTTTTATTGTTACTGATTATTTTTGCGAAGTACATGTTTCTTGAGTTCCTTAGTGCGTTATTGTAAATTTTAAGTTGCTCACAAAATGTCTGATGATTTATTGTCATTTTATTTTTCCTCCATCTCCTTTCTGCCGCCCTGCAATTTCTTTTGAGTTTTTTAACCTCCTCATTCCTCCAGGGAGATATAAGTTTTGGGTAAATCTTTTTTGTAGTGAGTGGAGCGACAGAGTCGAGGCTTGTCTTCAGTTTACTGTTAAAATGTTCAACAATAAAATCACAGGGTGCAGGTAAAATCACAGGAGGACATTTATCTAAAACCTTGATAAAATTTGCAGCCACTTCAGAGGTTAGATAGCGCTTCCTCACAGTTCGCACCGAGGTCTCCCGCTGAATAAAACCGGTGATGTTAAAAAACACACAGTAGTGGTCAGAGACAGCCAAGTCAACAACAGAGGACACACTGGCAGAAAGGCCATAGGTAATGACCAAGTCCAGTGTGTGTCCTCTGTTGTGAGTCGGCTGCGTGACATGTTGCGTAAAATCCATATAGTTAAGAATGTTTAAAAATTCTTTTGAAACAGGGTCTAAAGGATTATTTATGTGCAGGTTAAAATCACCAGTTAAAATTATCATGTTGTACGTTGTGTGTATGATTGATAAAAATTCTGAAAACTCATTAATAAAAGCAGCACATTTTTGTGGTGGTCTATAAACAGTGACACATAAAATTGGGGGGCTGCTAAAAACAATGGCATGATATTCAAAAGTGGTAAAATTATCAAATAAAATCTGTTTGGTGGTGAGAGTGTTATTGGTTAAAGATGCTGTGCCACCACCTTTCCTACCAGTTCTTATAGAAAAAGAATAGTTAAAATTTGGCGGGGAGGCCTCAGCTAGAACAACAGGTGCATCCACACCCAACCATGTTTCAGTTAAAAACAAACAGTCTAGTTTGTTGTCTAAAATCAGGTCATTGACAATAAAAGACTTATTTAACAGAGAGATGAAATGTGATAAATAATACTGTTATCATGGATCATTGTGGATTTACCAGATAGTCTCTGAATAAAACTACATTTAGTGGCTGGATTTTAAACCTGGATTGGATAGAAATGTCTGGAAAACTTCCACAGATCACCTTAAGGGTGACTGTCCATCACAGTTTACCCCACAGAGCTACACACCACTCCTGAGACACTGATGACATAAGTGACGCCAGAGATCTGGTGGAGTTTGGAGGGTCAATCATGTCGCCGACTTATTTTTGTACAGTACAAATTTGAACGTCCAATGGAAAATTCAGCAACTTTCAGCTTCTGTCGTACCAACCTTAGATTTCCTCGCTTTAATGTCAGATTAGCGTTGATCTTCCGAACATGGGAGGACTTTTCATGATGAAGACGCTTAACTCTCTCTGCACATGTTCTCCAGTCTGAAGCGGCTAAGAAGGCATCTTTGTATTCTTCTCCTTCATCATGGAAGCAACTCGGAGAAAAGAAACAGGAAACAGGCAAGAATGAAAAGGCATAAAAACAAGAAGAGGAGGAAGAGGAGGAGAACCTTTTGTCATGACGTTGTCTAACAGACTGAGGCGCTAAGTGGTTGACTGGCAGGACGCCTGAAACTCGCAGACAGCAAATCTCCAACACAGATTTATTCCATGATGCTGCAGTTTTACACATTTCCATAATTTCACCCTTCAAAGCAGGAGCAGCCATTTTCTGAGCTGTTGCATTAAGGTTGATTTAACTCTTATCGTCCACGGGGTCTAACCCACTGTGAGCCTGCAGACCTCCATCTGTGCAGTTATTTTCTCCGTATGTGGCCCGCTGCCTTATTTAAGTCATTATTTGGCCTTTAAGATAGATGAAGTGTTGAACTGAGACATGACCAGGCTGTAGTGTGTGATGGGGATTTGCTGATGATGATCATTCAGACGCTGCTGCCTGGCTTGTACACAAAGGCTGTGTGAAAGGAGCTCATAAAATGTTTATTAAATAGTTCTCTGTGGCTCTGGCTGCAATTCATCTCCGTCTAGCCCACCTGCCAAACACACACACGTAGTTGCATCGGTCGTAACGCTGCAGCAAGCAGTGGTGCACTCACACACATGATGAGTCATCTCTGCTGCATTTAAAGCAGATTTACACAGTGTTGTGGCGAAGCTGCTGGGAACTCAGACTCCACTTACACCCACAGTAAATAACTCCTACACGCAGAGGGAACGCAGCACGCCTCATCCAATTCTGAAATACCGTCAAGTCAGCTGAACAGATGGTCTGCAGCTTTGTTGGTCACTTGTTTGGTTAATGAGCTGTTTGGTCGGTATGTCAGGCTGCTGCTTTCTGGGCTGACTTGGAAAACATTCTCTTTATGGAGGTGAAAGAGTTGAGTTGCTGATTCATCTGCTCTAACCTGGTTCATTTCAGTGGTAACAGATGGTGACCATGTGTGTTTATGTGATTTATGTTAAAAATTATTGTAAACTTTTATCAAAGTGCAGTCTCCTGATTTATAGCATCTTACACTTAAATGCTCCCGTCGCCAAAAAGGCGAAGTTGGAGCGAACCTGTACCTGTGATGCATCATGGTTGGATCATTGTATAAGGCTCCAAACAACAAGGTCCACCAGAAACAGATCTTAGTAGCCTAAAGCGGTGGTTCCAAACCTGGGGTCTGCGAGCTTTAGACTGTACCATGCTCCTGCTGTTGTTAAAATTAAGAGCATGTCCACACAGAGACGAGTTGAGGCATGGAGCCTGAAACCAGGTCCCTATAAATCTGCTTTACACAATGTTCTCAGTGAACCATGTTCTCAGTCAAACATAAAAAAAAGCTACTTTGGATGCAAAAGGTACAGCCTACTATCAGTTTCTATCCATGCAGTGAGTTCATATCTATCCTGGTAACCTTGATGTCTTTCTAGACCATTTAATTAATTAATCATGTCCGTATAGAAAAAAAAGGAAGAAAAAAATTAGATGTTGACCTCCGTTAACTTTGGTTTTATCTAAGGATGGGACACAGCCAGAACCCATCATATGGAGCGAGAAGCCACCAATGAAAGCTTTAAACCAAGCATGGTGTCAGTACAGGGCGGATGGGGGTCTACAGTCGTTTGGTTGTTGCATGAAGGGGGTCCTCAGGGAACATAGTGTGGCAACAACTGGCCTGAAGCATTCAAGTACCTGCTGGGGATCATTTAGTTCATGTTGCTGATGTATGCCAGGCTGGTTCAGTCTGGATTGTCATGAACCTCATCTAACATGCATCTTGCATGTGTGAATAACCTTTCTCTCTGTAGGCTGATGGACTTCAGACCTTAGCCTTCCCAGATTGATGGGCAGACTCTGCTGCTCCTCTGTGCTTTAAGTTGCAGAAAGTTGTTTGTGTTTTTTTTCTAGAACTGCAGGACAAAGTTTTGCTTGGTTGTGAAACAGAAGGAGGCGACTGATGTCCACGCAGATGCTGCTGATTCCATCAAACAGCACAGAGATGTGAAAACTAATGGAGGGAAATCTCTGGTGCATCAGAGATGACCAGCTGTGATCAGTTATCAGGACATGAAAGTTGTTGATTGATCCAGCTGAATGAGTTTGACATCTGGTCTGGGAGTTTGGTTTGCTGGGAAGTTAATTAGTCGTGTAATGGTGGATTGTCTAATCAAGGCTTCACGTGTTTAAGCATCAGCTGCTCAGTGAGCTTCTCACCTGCTGGAGAATGAAGCAGAACAACGTCTTCAGACCGAACAGTGAGACGATCCTCTACAGATTCAAGAAGCTTTTATTTCTTTTTTTCATTTGAGTCTAACGTTAAAAAGGTTGTAAGTTTGTTAAATCAGATAATTATGCTGCTCATGAGAACTGTGTTGTGTGTGTGTGTGTATATGAGGGGGGGTCCATAAAACCCTCACCCTGCAGAGCATTGGCAGCAATATTTTCCAATCACTGCAGTCACTCGTCACCTGTCAACAGATGAGGCTGAAACCATTCAGCTCTGCAGGAGCAACACAGCAGATCTCTGGAAGGGATGAAAGCACCGATGACTGAGCTAAACAGAAATATATAAATCCTAATATATACGGAATAAGGCCACCCTCCATTTTTTATTCTGAAGTTGTCTGAAGCCAACCTGAAGCCTGTTATTAAAGTCCCTGTTTAATTTCCTTTCTGCAGCTGCTGGAGTTTAGAAAAGGCTTTCAGAGGCATTTTCAGTGGCTTTCCGAAACCAAGCATGGTTTCAGCACAGGGTGGGTGGGGGTCCCTCAGCTTTGTGGTAGCTTGGGAAAAAAAGTTTGGGAACCACTGGACTAAAAGGCCTTCACCTGGAGTCAGACCGGGTTCTGCAGAGTCTGCATAAAAACGCAATATGTGTGCAGTCTGTCTCTCAGATGAAACGTTACCTCAGCATTAATATGATGATGGATGTATATGAAAATGATCAGAATGTAAATCTCCCCAACACCCTCTGCATCCCTTCCTGTCTGGTTCACTGGGTGGTCCATTCACCATCACGTGTAAGCAAAATGAACAAGCAGAACACTTTGCTTCTTGGATCCAGACCATAGACTGTATATAAAAGATGGGCGGAGCCTTTGTGATGTCACCCGCAGTTTTCTGAAGAGCAAAGGGGAAGCTTGTGGGGCGGCTCCTACCATCACCATCTTGGCTGCGTCACGCGTCATTATTCCCAGAAAATCCAAAAATGGGCAAAGTGGTGGAGCTAAGAATGAGACTGTGAAGGTGGGGGTGAATAATTGACACCCATAAAACTCCGAGCTGCCTGTAGCTAAGAGCTAACCGAGCTAACCCGGAGCTAACGGTAGCTAACAGCTAACGGAGATAGACGGTCTAAAGGTAAGGTGCGCTGTTACTGGCTAAAAACTGCGGTAGTGCTGCACTCGCAGATATTGGATCTGTCAAACAAGAGGACACCACCCTAATTATGCTGAATTTCAAGATTAAATAACATCCAAACAAATGAGTTAGAAAAGAATTCACCCCCCTCACAGCTGTCATGAAGGTAAATTCGACCTTTTAATCCTAAAATGGATTTTTGTTCCAGGCTTTAAACATGTTTATTTCTGCTGTGAAGTTGGTCTTTTTAACATGGAGTCTATGGGGATTTGCTCTGTTTTGGAGCCCCTAGTGGATGAGGGGTGAACTGCAATGTTTTGCACTTCTGTGTAGGCTTCATCTCTTACTGCCGGAGGTCTGGACCAAGCAGCAACTGGTCTGGACCGCTTGGTCCCATGTGCATATGCAGCACAACCGCAGCTTTTAGCCAGCTAACAGTGTGCCTTAGCTTTAGTCTGCCTACCTTCATTAGCTGGTTAGCTCACGTTAGATCCGAGTTGGCGCAGTTAGCTCTTAGCTAAAGGCAGCTTGGCGTTTGATAGATGTCAATCATTCACCCCTGCACTTACAGCGCCCCTCTCAGCTCCGCCACTTTGTCCATTTTTGTATTTTCCAGGAGCAATGGCAAGCTTGACGCTACCAAGATGGTGATGGCAGAAACCAGCCAACGAGCTTCACTTTTGCTCTTCAGAAAGCTAGGGGTGATGTCACGGAGGCTCTGTCCATCTTTGATATACAGTCTCTGGTCCAGACCAGGGTGAGAATGAGCGTTCACACTGCTGCTAACGAAGCGTGCTATCCATGGAAGCGGACCAAACAGAGCCAGGGTGAATAAGTCCAAAGTTTTCCTCATTTTCATGTCAGATTAACTTTCAGCTTATGAACACAAGAAGACTTAAGAGACTAGTTGGTGTCCAAGGTTTTCTCGCATCATCCGGACAGTGGGATGATCACACGGTGGGACCTGAAGGCATCACACACATGAAGTCATCCTCCCAGCAGTCCTTGGCAATCGTGATGATGATGATGATGCTCGATGTCTCGCTTCATTCATCTCAGCACATCTGGAGTCTTTGGCAGTTTCACCATCCATCACTGTTGATTTGACCGAATATGCTGGTATGAAGGAAAGTTGGAGACCATTACCAAATCTACCAGTAGCCTTTTAGTCTTTGCTTCACTTTCAGTTTGTCTCTCTCACAAATCAAAATCAGATAATCCGAATACTTTGTCATCATCTTATTTTGGTTCAGGATAAAATTGTAGCAGCTGCCACTGAGACAGTCTCTAAAATAGTAGAATAAAAACATAAAATCTATTTAAAATATAATAAAAGTGACATGCGAAAACCAGTCGGTAAATTTGGATCCTGCAGTTATTGCACAGGTCTCAGGCAGTAGATGTCGCCTACTGAGAGAATAACAGTGTTCATAGTGAGGCGTTCAGGGTTGAGACAGCCCAGGGATGAACGCTGTTCTTTAGTCTGTCAGAGGCCTGAAGCGAATGGCTCAGATTTAGTTAAATCTTCATATTTATGACTAGAAAGATCTAATGTCTTCATATTTTACTCTTCATGGGTCCCTTCATTCCAGTTTCGGGGTATATTGCGGTCTAATTATGGGAACATGGTTTGTGATTCTGCCTCTGAGTTCTCTCATGTCTCATCTTCATACTGGTTTTCTTCAGATTTCTTGGACATCATGGAGCTTTTCATGTAAATTATTTCACTCTTATTAAAATCGGATTCCTGTGAACGTGATCAGATTATTATAGAGACTTGAAATTCCCTCAGCAGATAAAGTTTTGGAAGTGAAAATGATTTCAGGACTTTTTTTTAGTCTGATGAGGATGATGACTCTCTCAGCAGCACCCTTTTAAATCTGTCTCCTTCCACCTCCCCGTCCTCCTGCCCCATCCCAGGCAGCTGACTGATGGGTGTAATGAGCCGTGTGTGGACGCAGCATCCCGACCTTCCAGCCCTGCTAGTCTGACCTGGTTAGAGAAACGCCAGACTACCTGCCCGCAAGGCATCAACCTGAGACTGGAGGAGGAATGGGAAATAAACAGCAAATATATTTGTTGCTGTAACTCAGACGAAGCAGCAGGAAACTGTTTGTTGGACGTTGTCACATTATCCTGCTGCTTCTAGTGTCGTATTTAATGTTGCATGTTTGTGAGTTTGCTGTGTAGAAACCAGCATTTGCTGGTGTTTCTGGTGCTGCTCCGTCTGTCTCCTCACCGCTGCTGCTTCCTTTTTTAATCCTCTGTCTCATTTGGGTGTCTTGGTTTGGCAGGAAACAAACAGATCAATAAAGAGGTCCCAGGTTTGCCGTTTAAAAAAGAATGTTTTCAATTGGACTGAAAATGACAACAACATTTTAACAATCAACGTCTTGCTTTGCTTTTTATTGATTTCTTACTTTGTATACACACATCTGGTGCTTAGTTTTAGATGTAGCTGGTTACAGTGGTGAGAAACCAGATGTCACTAACCCGTCATCATCATCGTCATCATTCTTGTGTATCCATATGGATTTTAGATTAGAGATAAAGGGTGATACTTTCAGTTTCAGGGCTAGAAACTTTAATCCTTCCTTCAGCTCCCAGTGTTGAAGCATCAGTTGGCATGAACAGACCGTTTCCTTATTTTCTCCGACATTCCCACTGATCTGATCGTCGTTGCATCGGTTAAAGTATCGTTCCACAGCCTGGCTTCCTTGAGATGCTGTTAAAAAATTGGCTGTTTTCTTTTTTTGTGTCCATTCATGCAACTTTACCACAAAACAAACTGCTGCAGGTTTTGTTCAGTCTTAAAACGGAGGTCTTTGAGGTTAGTTTCTTCTCTTCACCTTTCACTGCCTCCTCTGCTCTGTCGTTCATCCTTTTTTTATTTATCACAGCTTTTCTTTTTATTCCTCTGTCCTTCGCTTTCTTTACTGTTAGCCCACAGTGTGCCCCTCCACCTCTCTCATTTCCACCTTATGAGATTGTGATTTAAAGGGCAGCAGTGTTTCCTGGCGGTCTGACTGCGTTTACCTGTTCAGAGAACAATAAGCTGAGGCTGAGATACCTCCACGCAGGTGATTGTTCAGTTTCCTCCTCTTCGATGCATCCTGGTAAAAGGGTGTAGCAGCTTTTTCAGAGTTTGTCCAAACCGTGAAACCAAGTCACCTGGACTGGAGAGAGTCCAGAGTTTCAGGTTTTGGAAAGATCAGTCTTTCATATTAATGTGTAGCTGGAATGTGGCTGTTTGGTGTCACAGGAATTATGCTGCTTCATGATTGTGTATGATTTCCTCAACTGGTTTCAGTCCAGTTAAAACTACATAAACTCACTGATTCAAAGAGAATAAAATGTTTGGGATTTGTGTGGTTGTCAAACATTGGTCCATTACCGTTATGAGCTCCATTTATCAGAGACATGTACACTGTTGGTCCATAAAAACAAACTCACACTCTAACATTTCATTGGGCCTCGTTTAGCTCTGATTCCAGCAGCATTCTCTGTTTTGATGAGCTTCCTCAATGTTATAAAACCTTTCCAAGATCTTGTGTTGATGATGGAGAGTCAGGCCACTGCACAAAGCCTTCTCCAGCACATCCCAAAGATTCTCCATGGGGTTCAGGTCTGGACTCTGTAGTGGCTGATTCATGTGTGGAAATGATGTCTCCTGTTCCCTGAACCACTCCTTCACAGTCTGAGCCCCATGAATCCTGGCACCGTGCCATCAGGGAAGATGGAATAACCTGTTCATTCAGTGTATTCAGGTATCAGCTGACCTCATTCTTTAGACACGTAATGTTGCTGAACCTGGACTTGAACCTGGACCGGAACCTAGACCTGACCAACTGCAGCAACCCCAGATCATAGACTACCTTCACAGGCTTGTACAGCAGCACTAGACATGATGGCTGCATCACTTCATCCTCCTCTCTTCTTACCCTGAAGCTCCATCACTCTGGAACAGGGTAAACCTGGACTAATCAGACCACATGACCTTCTTCCATGGCTCCAGAGTCCAGTCTTTATGCTCCCTAGCAACCTGAAGCCTTTTTCTCGGTTAGCCTCACTGATTAATGGTTTTCTTATGGCTACACAGCTGTTCAGTCCCCTGAGTTCCTTCACATTGTTCATGTAGAAATGTTCTAACTTTCACTATTAAACATGGTCCTGAGTTCTACTGCAGTCTTGTTTTGTTTTTTTCTTTTTAAATATTTAAATTAAATTTTTTTTATTTAAAAAATTTTTTAAATTCATTTTTATTTAGTTTTCTTTACAACCAAAGTTTAATTAAATTCTTGGGATTTCTCTCAAATATATATATATATATATATATATATATATATATATATACATTGTTTTTTTTTTTAACCCACCTCCTCAACAAAACCTTCAATAAATATGAAGAATTTAGCATTAATCTGAATTTATTTAGAATTTTTTTTTCTTTTATTTTAAGCTGACCCCTCCCAAAAGAAAAGAAAAAAAAATTAAAAAAGGAAAACGACCGAGGGTGGGGGTTTATTATCTACAGTAAAACCTGCTGAAAGGTTAAATTAGGACACTGCTTTACAGAACATTTAATTCAACACATGGATCCATTTATGGGCGTAATTACTTGTTTAATGTGAAAATCAGGCTCTGATTTGTTGTTGAATCTTAATATCCACATCAGCTTGACTCTGGCTTGTTTTGAAGGCTGCTGTGTTTCTCTCGAGTTTAATGAGTCCGTTTTCTGACATTTGTTCCTGACTGAAAGTAGCTTGAGTTACCTCTGATAAACAGTTTTGCTTGGTGTGCACACATGTCCAGCCACAGGCTGCAACAGAACCAAAGCAGAACCTTGAGGTCCGGTTAGTTTGTGTTTTTCTCCTGAACTAGTTGCAGGTGGTCCTGATGGGATGGTTCGGAGTTATTTTCTCTGAATCAGATGTTTACACACATGTGGAAGTGTTTGAATCCCATTTAACAAAATGCACCTCTCCAATTTTTTCCTGTTGCGTCCCACTTCAGCTAATGATGCATAAACATGTGAAACCCGGTGTGTTTTTGTTCGACTTCAGTTACAGCTGATAAATGAGGGTTGTGTTGCTCTACAGCGAGCGTGTTTGATGCTCGGGGAGCTCGGCTTAATGTCTTCATTCGGTTTGATGTCCTTCCACTCGGCCTGCAAACATCTGTGATTTCAGCACTTTCCAGATCGATGCTACTAACTCGTTATGTGGACCTCCTGCATTTATAAGGACTATTGTTTGCGTTTGACTCACACAATGTACACAATGTGCTTCACACAATGAGCTGACGATGCATTCATTAAAGACGCTGCACACAGACGCTTCTTCGTCTTACAACAATACACAAATGGAATTCCAATAGCGGTTCGGCTTAATATAATGCTGCCATAATGGAGCGTGTTTGTGCTGCACACACACCAACACACACTAAACCAAGTTTTATTTGTGTCTTTGTAAGTCTGAATCAGGAAGAACGCAGAGAAACAAAACTATCATGACTGGAACAAGATTTTCCTGATGTTCTTCCTGCATGTCATTAAAAACATCTTTGTTTGGCTTCTGCAACCTTTCTGGTAAGAGTCGCCGACATGTGGGAGACCCATCTGAACAAATCAGAAGAAAGTTGATAACTGAATGTCAAACTTCACAAAGAAGTCAAGGAACAACAATGTGGGAGCGAGAGGAAGCCGGCAGCCATGTCTGTTCTGGTGGAGTTTGAAAAGGGCACCACACTTCATCTGCTGCCACCAATTACTGCTGCATGCTCTGCTCGGGTTACAGCTTCCAGCGCCGGCAGAGCAGGTGTCAGCCGCGCAACGCTCTGCACACACAAGTAAAACGGCTGGAGAATATGTGGAAATCACTCAAATGAAGTTAAGCTTGTCCATGGAAAGCTGGTCTATCCTGAATGATTTTATGCTTTCTATGACAGCAATCACACCCATAAAAAAGCAGTTGTACAAGTTTTTAAGTTCAGTTCTTTTTAGCTTCCTCCAAATACGCTAAATAAATTTAACATGTCAAAACCCTTCATCCCTCTTCTGTCTGCAGCCGCTTTAACCACGCTGAGGGCTTGAGGCTGGACGCAGACGACGGATATGCAAAGAAATCTCCATATTTGATGTTGTAAATGTTCTGCATCGTTGTTTCCATGAATCTGACGGGATCTGATGTCTGCAAGTAGTGTTTTATAAGCAAAGCTATGGTAAATATCCACAAGTCTAGAGGTGATTTTCTCAGGAGGTCTGCTGGCAGCAGATGTTAACAGCTTGCATGTGTTAGAAATGTTCTGCTTTGTCTTACGAATCTGGTTGAATATGGTATCTATAAATAGAATATGTTGAATTTTACTGTTCAAAACTTTAAAAGCCATTTTGTCATACTCTGGGTCAGCAGCCTTCCAGACACCAAAGCTTCCAGTTCTGCTCCCGTCTGTGTTCTAGGTTTTAAGGCTTTCCTCATATCTCACACACAGCCTGGTTTAAAGAACATTTCATCACAAAACCGTGCTGCAAACAGGGTTTTTTCTGGTTATTAACTGTATTTTATAAATTGTTAAGTGAATAGATATCCTCAATCCCCTTTCTAAAAACTTTTGACTACGACAACAAAATTTAAGAACATTAAATTTGAATCTGGCTTATTCCAGTGGATACGTATACATATAAGCGCAATGTTGACTATTTAACACCTAATTTGCATATTTAAACATTAAATTTAAAAAAACTTGCAGAACAAAAAATAATATACTTAATGTGAGGAAGAAAGCAGGAAAGTTTCATGGTGATACCAGTTAGTTATAAATTTACCGTTTAACACACATCAGTGGATGTCCTTGGTTAACGTTAATGTTGAGATTCCTCCACATGTGGAATCTTCTGCTCGGACCTCCCAGTCTGGAAATGCTTCAATGTGTGACTGAGGTCAGTCGTCATAAAAAAAAAGGATGATAAATGCCAAGACTTCAGGGAGCTTGTACTTGACATTCAGAAATCACATCCATTTGTGTTTTCTGTCCCCTCGAGCTGCAGCAGGAGAAGCTGCTGCTGGCCACGTATGTAGAGTAAATCCATACATTCACGGAGAAAACTAAATCTCCCTCATCCTCCAGATATTTACCATCTGATTAGCTGGTTTGCTGTCAGTATGAAAGGCTCCGAGGCTAACAGAGTACATGAATTCACACTTTCTACTGGGTTACAGAAGGGTCACAAAGTCTTTCCAAAGTTTGTTATACAGGCTGGATTTCAAGCGGTGGACAGTTTGTCCAATAACTCATCCTTTAACCGAAATGTCAGGCCTGCAATAAAAGCTGGAGATGAGGGGGAAATGATGCGGGGGAGCGTCAGGTTTAGAACCCACCGGCTAACCTGAAAGGTCACAGGTGATCCCTTCCACTCACAGATTATCTGATGATTTGCAGCTCTAGATGATAAACTGGCTGAATTCCTTACAGACATGCTAAAAGTGATCAAACAGCATCTTTTTCCATTTTCTGATAGAAGTCTTGCAGACTAGCCGCGTTTCTTTTTACCAGTAATTTCCAGTATTGATAAGTTCTTTATTCAACAGCTGAAGCTCAGACTGGATCTCATGAGCTTCAGACATGAAACACAGTGACAGGTGATGTAAAGTCTGAAACAAACTTTAAAAGCTCACTGCACAGAAATATCTCCTTAACATCAGAGATGACAGTTATCACCATTCACCCTTCCTTTATATCCTGTGAGTTGGTTTGATTGGATGTTTTCACTGCTGCACCACTAAACCTGCAGCAGAGCATCTGTTTGAGGGGGGACCGTTTTCACTGCTGCACCACTGAACCTGCAGCAGAACATATGTTTGAGGGGGGACCGATTCTCAGAATGATACCAAACAAGGATAGTTGTAGCGGTTTTTCTTACATGATAAAGGATCACAAATGAGTTTCACCACTTGTTTTATGATATTTCTCACTATTTAAAGCCTAGATTTTTTTTCTTTTTTGAGGAAATCTTACCAAGTGTAATAATCTTACTGCACTGGCAGATTATTTCACTTTATTATAGTTTGAATCTCCTCAGGTTAAATGGTTTTTACTCACACTGAGATAGCTCATTTGTGCTGTAGATGTTTGCTACAGATATGGAGTATGGACATAAGGAAGTATTTCTTCCATGTAATTTGACTTTTAATGAGTCCATCCTGATCTGGCTGTAAGCATTAACCGAACAGGAAGTAGAAATGAGTGAAAAATAAACTAAAATCCACTTCTCTGTATTTCAGGCACCACAGACTGACAGGAACGACCGTATCTGATAAGAACAAGGGGCATACATACAGATTTACTTTAAAAATGGTTGATTTTCTTTCCATTTTCTGCGGATTTTAATGAGAAACATTTTGTAAAATCATCTCTTCCCTTCAGATGAACATTTTTCTTTCATTTCTCTCGGACTACTTTCTGTAAGTATTTCCAGCTCATCATCAGCTGCTACTGCCCACAGTGATGAAGACACAGCGATAAGGGAAGATAATAAAAACCCAAATTGAGATTCAAACAAGTAATTAGTGCAAATGAGATTAAAGACAAAGATGTCATGTTCTTTAATTATCTGTAACAGGCTGAATAATTCATTGTTGAAACTTGAACCTTGAAAACAGGTTTATCTGCCCTGACTGGCTCGTGCACGTGGTCTCTGATTCATGTTGAAAGATTTCTGATCTTTAAAGACTTCAGTGTCTTAATTTTATCCTCACATGACATATTCTAGCAGCTCGATGTTATATATTCACGTCCATGAGATTAATATTAGTTTAAACGTGTTTGACATAAATATTGTAGTTAGGTTTGATTCAGATGTTCAGCCCTCCCTCTCATGAGGAATGGTACCCAGCTGTAGTGATGGCAGAGCTGACATACATCGCGATGAAGCCAGCTTCTTTATTAAAAAATGAAAGCTCTTAAACATTAATATATGGATGTTGGAAAAAGCACCTCGAGGCTGGTGTTTTTTTATTTGGTCTGGCTTCAGATGGGGTTTGACAGGTTTGTGATGGCGGCTGTAAAGTTGCTCTCAGGCCTTTGATTGGCTTCATTTCCATAGCACCTTGGCAGGGGAGCGTGTGCAGAGCAGCAAGGGGCACTGGTGAGCCCCCGCATTAGCATTTTATTCGCTCCATGCATCACCATCACATTCTGATGAGGAGGAGAATCCCAGCGGCTAAATTATACATCAGCCTGGTGAGAGTGAGACCTGTTGATGTGAGAGGAGTCTGCTGGGATGTTGATGCTGAAGATGGCAGCTGAGAGAAGCTGCGAGCATGTGAGACAGGCATAAACACACAGGAGGATGAATTATACAGCACATCATCACCACATCAATCACTGTCACAACGGGGACTTACGACCCACATAGCAGACATGTTTGGGCCTAATCCGGACTACTTCTGGTACTCAAGGCTCAATTCTGACAAGTGTTGTGTGGGCCAGAAGTGGACCAGGTGTCGGGTGCCAGCCTGACTCGGATTATAGTAAGTCTTCAGTTGTTAGCCCAGACGTGGATTACAGCTAGAAGCTTGTGGGCCAGAATTTGGATTAATATTATGAGTAATAACTTGGTTGTTTGTACATTAACACATTAAAAGAATTAACACGTTAATTACGCAGACAAATCTGTTTGCATTTACGCCTTAATTTTGAAATGCTGAATAAAAATCCCAAATTTATTTGATAAATGTCGACTTTGTTTGTTTAACAATGATATGTTGACCCCCTGAATTTAACTTGGGACCCCGGTTTGGGTTGGGCTGCGCTAAAGCATTTTTTTGTTACATGAATCGTTTAATGGCTTTATTGGTGATTAGAAAAATACTTTTGTTAATTGAATTATTCTGAAAAAAAGAGAATTGTGGATCCAAGTTAATTTAGTTCAACAGTTTAGTGGCAAATTTAACCTAAAAGATTAAGGTTATGCAAAGACTCATGGGAAACTTTATATACACTGCTCAAAAAATAAAAGGAACACTAAAATAACACATCTTATATCTGAATAAATGAAATATTCTTATTAAACACTTACATAGCTGAATGTGCTGACAACAAAATCACATAAAAATTATCAATGGAAATCAGATTTATTAAGCCATGGAGGTCTGGATTTGGAGTTGGAGTGACATTCAAATTAAAGTGGAAAAACACACTACAGGCTGATCCAATGTTGATGTAAAGTCCTTAAAACAAGTCAAAATGAGGCTCAGTAGTGGGTGTGGCCTCCACCTCCCTGTAGGACCTCCCTACAACGCCTGGCCATGCTCCTGACGAGGTGGTGGATGGAGACATGATGGATTCAGGTCTGACAGTTTCGTCCGTCTTCTCCTTCGGTTACGAGCGTAAATCGGACCGTTTTCAGGGAGCTTAGCTATCTGTCGCTTGACGCAGAAGACGGAGCAGTACCACCGGAAATCGTGGTGTCAGTCATTCTGCAGTTCTGAGCAGAACAGCTGACATGTGACCGGGGAAGAAACAAACCAGAGAAGAAGAGGATCAGGAAGGGAACAAAAAGAGCAGAAGAAGAGTAAAGATGAGGAGACCTGTAGAAACTGTGCGAGCTTTTGAAGAGGATGTGTGAGTGTTTAGGGTGTGTTAGGGTGTGTTGGACTGTTGAAAACAACTTTATAACGTTACTTAACGGTGTTTGAAACTGACGTCGGCTCGCAGGAGTGAACTCTGAACTCAGCACTGCCCCCTAGTGGAGGAACTGACTTAACAACCATGGCAACGTAAAAGACGCCTGGAAGGAGGGCGGCGTATGACAGCGTTGCTATTTATGTACGTGAGGAAGCATAAATTGGCTCTAAAGTGATGTAACAATGAGCTGATAAACATTATTTTCATTTAGAAAAGTGTGAATATGATTTTTTTTTTTTTTTTTTTTTTTTAAGTTAACTTTCATGAAATTGAATCAGTCATCAGATTCTTCATTTTAAAGAAACTAAATGAGTTCAGATAAAGTTAAAAATTTCAAGTTAAACTAAATTATTGACGCAGAGCGAATGCAAACATGTGTGACAGATTTTCTTAATTTCTTTCAGGCTGAGCCAGTGTTTCGCTGTCAGTGTGTGAACAGGACAAACTGTGTTCCTGAGCAGAAAGCAGCACTTTGAATTAAACCACTGAGCTGGAATCAGACTGAACACTGAAATCTCTCTTCCTCTAAGATGAAATAAAATAAACTCTGGGGAGGCTGCTGTGTTATCGCCTCAGTCTTCATCTTTAATCTGGTTCGATCTTTCAGTGATCTTTCATTTGTGCAGGAACCATCAGGTGCAGCGTTGAGTCGCTGTAGGAAGATCAGCTTCGTTCCTGTCCGACGTCGGCGTCTGTTCATGTGAAAGGAAATAAAGTCTGCCTCCCTTCATGCTTTCTATTACATATATGCAAGTTTGTTTGAAACACATCATTAAAATGAAATCTTGATGCTATCATCCAGCTAAGCTAATTTAAATAATCCATACTGTTGGATTTTTATCTTGTTAGACAAACTGTTTATTTTAAACCAAAGAAAAGTCAAACATTACTAAGTCTGGAAAGCAGCAGGCATGACGGCTGCATCCCTTCATCCTCCTCTCTTCTTACCCTGATGCTCCATCACTCTGGACCAGGGTAGACCTGGACTCATCAGACCACATAACCTTCTTCCAGTCCAGTCTTTATGCTCCCTAGAAACCGAAAGCCTTTTTCTCCGGTTAACCTCACTGATTAGTGGCTTTCTTATGGCTACACAGCTGTTCAGTCCCAACATTGTTCATGTGGAAATGTTCTAACTTTCACTATTAAACATGAGTTCTACTGAGTTCTACTGCTGTTTTTCTTCCATTTGAGTCCACCAAACGTTGAAGTGATCACCGTTTTCTTCCTGGAAGACGCTGCTTCCTCTCAATTCTTCCAGTTTCTTCTTCTTCCAGACAGGCCTTAATCCAGTTTTAGTAGTTTTATCTCCTCGGATGTTTTAATGATGCATGCCAGTAATTTGACCCTTCTGAAACGGAGGAGGTGGTGGAGAGGGTGGAGGTCTAAGTCTTTGCTGACACAGTTTTCAGGTTAAATCTGCACCTCAAACATCCAGGAAACATGCAGCTGCATCAAGGTGCTTCCTCCTTAGTTTTCTTGGATAACAGCCTGAGAGCTCAGAGCAGGTGTGTGTGTTTCATGGATATTCAGTATAGAGATGAAGCACAGATCTGTGTGTAACACACCAGGAAGTGTGTGTCCTCCAAAGCTAAATGTCAAACCTGTCATCCTCCATGTGGACGAGAAGACTCAATTATCTCTCCTCATAACACACTCCTGTTCTTTACTTTTCTTCCATTTTCTCTTCACTCTTTTCTTTATTATTCTTCATTTTACATCTTCCTCTCCATCCGAACTGCTCCTCTTCTTCATCTCTTCAGGGTGTGTGTGAAACACTTTCTTCCTCCATCAGTGTTCAGAGTTTGTGTTTGAAAAGTAAAAACCATTCATACCGGAAACGTCCAGTCATCTCTGTGATCAGAAGTATTTAAACTTGATTCTACTCCATTAAAAAGTCGTCGATCCCCCTTTTAACTTTATTCCCATCTGAATTTCCCCAAATATTAAAAGACTTCCCCCCCAGTGTTTAGTTCATGTAGACATGTGCTCACCAACACTGATCTGAGACAAGAGATGATACGGTTTTAAATACAGTGTTTTTAATTTATGCAGTAAGTGGTGTGTAAGAGTGTCATTCCCAGCATCATTCCCAGCTTCATTCCCAGCATCATTCCCAGCATCATTCCCAGCTTCATTCCCAGCATCATTCCCAGCATCATTCCAAGCTTCATTCCCATCATCATTCCTAGCTTCATTCCCAGCTTCATTCCCAGCATCATTCCTAGCTTCATTCCCAGCTTCATTCCCAGCATCATTCCTAGCTTCATTCCCATCATTCCTAGCTTCGTTCCCAGCATCATTCCAAGCTTCATTCCCAGCTTCATTCCCAGCATCATTCCTAGCTTCATTCCCAGCTTCATTCCCAGCATCATTCCTAGCTTCATTCCCATTATTCCTAGCTTCATTCCCAGCATCATTCCAAGCTTCATTCCCAGCTTCATTCCCAGCATCATTCCTAGCTTCATTCCCATCATTCCTAGCTTCGTTCCCAGCATCATTCCAAGTTTCATTCCCAGCTTCATTCCCAGCATCATTCCAAGCTTCATTCCCAGCATCATTCCCAGCATCATTCCTAGCTTCTTTCCCAGCATCATTCCCAACATCATTCCCAGCTTCATTCCCATCATCATTCCTAGCTTCATTCCCAGCATCATTCCTAGCTTCATTCCCATCATTCCTAGCTTCATTCCCAGCATCATTCCCAGCTTCATTCCCAGCATCATTCCCAGCTTCATTCCCAGCATCATCCCCAGCATCATTCCCAGCATCATTCCCAGCTTCATTCCCAGCATCATCCCCGGCATCATTCCAAGCTTCATTCCCATCATCATTCCTAGCTTCATTCCCAGCATCATTCCTAGCTTCATTCCCATCATTCCTAGCTTCATTCCCAGCATCATTCCAAGCTTCATTCCCAGCTTCATTCCCAGCATCATTCCTAGCTTCATTCCCATCATTCCTAGCTTCGTTCCCAGCATCATTCCAAGCTTCATTCCCAGCTTCATTCCCAGCATCATTCCAAGCTTCATTCCCAGCATCATTCCCAGCATCATTCCTAGCTTCATTCCCAGCATCATTCCCAACATCATTCCCAGCTTCATTCCAAGTTTCATTCCTAGCTTCATTCCCAACATCATTCCCAGCTTCATTCCAAGTTTCATCCCCAGCATTACTCCCCGTATCATTCCCAGCTTCATTCCCAGCATCATTCCCAGCTTCATTCCCAGCATCATTCCCAGCTTCATTCCCAGCTTCATTCCCAGCATCATTCCCAGCTTCATTCCCATCATCATTCCTAGCTTCATTCCCATCATTCCTAGCTTCATTCCCAGCATCATTCCAAGCTTCATTCCCAGCTTCATTCCCAGCATCATTCCTAGCTTCATTCCCATCATTCCTAGCTTCGTTCCCAGCATCATTCCAAGCTTCATTCCCAGCTTCATTCCCAGCATCATTCCAAGCTTCATTCCCAGCATCATTCCCAGCATCATTCCTAGCTTCATTCCCAGCATCATTCCCAACATCATTCCCAGCTTCATTCCAAGTTTCATTCCCAGCATTACTCCCCGTATCATTCCCAGCTTCATTCCCAGCATCATTCCCAGCTTCATTCCCAGCATCATTCCCAGCTTCATTCCCAGCTTCATTCCCAGCATCATTCCCAGCTTCATTCCCAGCATTACTCCCTGTATCATTCCCAGCATCACTGCTAGATTTCTAGAAAGGAATTTCTTTCCGGAGATCAGACACATCCAGCACGGATGGTGTAAAACCAGCTCAGTGATGGACGGAATGTCTCCTGTCATTCACTAAAACCGTCTTGGACAGTAGTTCCTACGTCTTTCCAACACTGATCCCAGACAACCGCAGAACTCCGACAGGTTCTGATCAGACATGATGTCAACGATCAGATCAGCTGATTGTTGACATATTTGATAATGGAGATCAAGACGATCAGTTCTCCCTGTTCTGTCACCGGTTTCTTTTTTAGTTTTCTCCCTGTTCTGTCACCGGTTTCTTTTTTAGATTTGTAACTTCAGAAGCTAAAAGTCTTTTTTTTATCTAAATTATCTTGTCTAATTTTTATTTAGAAGAAATGATGAATGCGGATGCGCCTGCAGAAATGATGCCGTTTCCCTGGTAAACCACCAGATTCTGTCCACATGCAGGTCAGAGCTGCTTTCTGAGTAACTTGCATGCTGTCTCCGGGATATTTCTGCGACTCCTTCTCAGGAAGTAGAGTGGTGCAAGAAAACTGGTTTCATTGTGGTCCGAACCAGACCCAGTGTGGTTTTATTAGTTCCCCCACAGGTCAATCATGTTATGTGAGTGTGGTGAACACATACGCCTGGTTATGTTCATTTTTAATCCATCCTCTAACTCTGCGACACCACAGCTGTCGGTCGGAAAGGTTTTTGGAGAAATAAAACACTTCTGTGGGTCACTGTGACATCTGAAGGTAGAACTATCAACGGTGATCAGAAAACACCAACAGAACCGAACCTGTTCTTAACATTTCCAGCTAGAATGGGAGAATTTGATTCACATCATTGCAGTGCTGCTTCTGGAAGATGTTGAAGAAGTCTGGAAATCTTTGGAATTTCAGGAGAGTGAAGAACATTGTGTGATGAGATTCGGTTCTTTGTAAGTTGTTTCTTAGCCCTTAGTAATTTTGGAGAGCCCACGTCATCAGGTCCACCTTCAACTACTGGGTCGGACCCCCTTTTTAATTCTTGTTGCCATGGAATCAAAAAGATGTTGGAAACATTCCTGAGATTTGCTCCATTTTGACACGCCAGCATCACTCAGATTGGATGGATGGATCCCACCAGGTTCTGAGCCTAGCGTCTGAATGTGGAGCTGAGACTTTCTATCTTCTCCAGTCACCATGCCACATTTAAAACCTCTTAAATCCTCTTCTTCCTCATTCTGATGCTCAGCCTTCACCATGTCTGCATGACTAGATGCATTAAGCTGCTGCCATGTGATTGGCTGCTTAGATATTTCTGTTAACAAGCGGCTGAACAGGTGGAGCTATCGTTATTCATCCGTTATGCTTCATCTTTGTGCTTCCTTGGAGGCTTTTTCTTGAAAAGTTAACTCCTGTAAGAAATGGCCGTGATTGTTTTTAGCCCTGTTATGAGCAGATTTCTGTCTTCCACCAAGTCCCCTCATGTTTCTGAGTCCTGGAAGTCATTGAAAGGCCTTCGGTCTCCTCCTCAGAAGCTGCTGCAGCTCTGTGTCGTCTGCAGACAGAAGAAAATACATTTTTATGTCTCCAACGTGCTCTGAAGTTTAAACCACGTTTCTGACCGTGGTCTCTGAAACAGCCTCGTCCTTCATGTTTTCTTTTAACCCTGAAGGAACCATCATTTCCAGAGATGTGACAGATTTCATTCAAAAGTACAAAAATATTCATCTGAGCATAACAGTAGGATGAGCAGGTAAGTCTGATAGAAAAAAGTCCTCAAATCAGCTGATTTCACTCTGTGTGATGATAAAGTAGGTTCAGATCACACAGGACATTACATAAATGTAAACAAATATTTTACTAATAGACTCAGACGCTTCAAGTATAAATTAGAAGTTGAGTAATGTTCCAGATCAGAAGCAGTCTCTCCCGGCCTGTTTTATTCCACCTCCTCTGAAGGAAAATGTCCTTTTGATTCAGAGCAACTTAAAAGTTAAATTCTGAATCTGCAGGAGCTAATCACAGAGTTCCTCTTCTTCCTCACTGATCTGCTCCTCATCAGTGCTTTCTTACTGCTGCTGGATATAAACCTGCAGGACGAGCATGTAACGAGGCGTGGTTTAAGCTGCAGCGTGTAGCCAAATCAGAGCTCAAAGATGGAAAAATTAAATATAATTACAAACTGTTTCTACTGGTATCTAAAAACTTTAATTGTTTTTATTACCAAAGAATGAGAATTTAAAATTTACTGGCCATTGGTCCACATACATGGCAGGTCCACTATTTTTACTACGGTATCTCTGAATGGACAAACATCTCTGTGTGACACTTTAAAACTGCAGTAGCAGCTTTGATGGGAACTAGAGTTCAAACTAGAAGTATGATCTTAACAGATCCGTAGAAGAAGACCATACACAAGGAGCTCTCTTAGTAAAACAACGATTAAACTGAGAAGATTCAGGTTAAATCAAGCGAAATAATCTTCCAGTGCAGGAAGATAATTACACAAGAAAAGGTGTCTAGATTTTAGACAAGTCAGAAATATTTTAAAACCAGCAGTGAAACATCCATTTCAAGCCTTTCTGCCTGCTGATGCTTCATTCAGTGTTTCTTTCTCACTTTGAGAGAAAAGATCTTAAAACGAAGATAATTCTTAATTCCAGAACAGCTGTTAACAGTGTTATTGTTCTTTAAGCTAACAAAGCTCCTGCTGGGGGCAACGCCATGCAGTCCCTGCAACAACAACCAAACATTCATCAGCCAGAGGCCAGACTGACCAGTACAAAGTGGGAGTTGTACCAGTAACCTTTCATTCACTGGGCAACCCACTCTACCACCTGAGACACTACCACCAACTAAACTCACATTAAGAAAGAAAGCAAACAGAAGCATCAGCAGGTTGTTTTTACCTCATAAAGGACCCTGAATGTGTTTCACCACTTGTTTTAAGACATTTCAAACTTGTTTCAAGGTTAGAATTTTTCATTATTTCAGGAATTCTTACCCAGTGTTTTTTTTCTGCTCCTTTTTGCAGTGAACTGGTTCTGGGAGGTCGTGAAGCATATTTTTCAGCTAAAACTGGGTGATCTTAAACAGAGTCTCAGTGACAGACTTTAACTTGATATCATGTAAAATAACCAATTTTAAGATTTACTAACCGAGAAATAAGACAGCCTCTGAAAACACGATGAATGATCTCACACATTCGGCTCTTGCTGAGTTTCTGACTCAGCACCAGATCAGAGACGTGTTAGCTGAGGATGAGGTTGTGAGACTTGGTTAGATAGAGGTGTTGCCTGAGGCCACTGGGTCCACTCACAGATGAAAAGACGTCTATGAAGAATTCTGGCTATAGACGCCCCCTTACATACTGTGCTTGAGGTTTTGATGTCCCTGCAATGCCTGTCTTCACCACTAGGTGTCAGTAATTATTACACACCAGGCCTTTAAAGTTAATTTCCTGTTGCTTTCTCCCCACCAGCTGCTGCTTTCAGCTCATTTCTGTAAAACTCTTCCCACACAGAAGCTGCTGCAGGTGGTTAATCCATCATGTGACCTGCTTTATCTCCCAGTAACATGACTGGTGCTGCAAACTGGTGTAACTGCAGAAAAAAAGGCAAAGTAAAAATGATGTGAGGGACCTGTCAATCACTTGTCGGCAATAAAAACAGAAATGTGCTTGAAGCAATGCAGAGATGCTCCTGAAATCAGAGTCACTTTCCAAACAAGGTGAAAAGTAAAGCTGGGGAAATAGTGTTCTTATTTATGTAAAATGTTTTATTATTTACATCCAGGAACAGCTGCCCAACCAAGGCTTTATGCTTCTCATGTGGGTAGAAACCAGCAAACCGCAACACAAAGCCAGAGCCTCTCCAGCAGCATCCTGACACAAAGCACTCTGGATGCATGTTGGTTCTTTAGAAGGATATTTGATGAATTCAGGTCAGCAGGACACTCAATTCTAAGTCTCCTCCACATCATTAAAAGCCCTGGAGGCTTCCATTGTGGTGTCTTTGCTTGTGGCAAAGGCCAAAAAAACCTTTCCCCATCTCTGAAGACCACCTCCTCCTGCTGCTGCTGAAGTTCTGGCTGAAGCTGTCCTGAATAAAAGCACAGCAGAAAAACTCCAATCTGTGTCTGATAACACAGTTTGCTGCAGGGCAGACACGGTGGGAACAGACTTTGTTGAACAAGTTGGTGGAAAACTTGGAGACTGAGTGGAAATCCACAACTTCTGCAAAAGTTTGCAGAGCAAAACAGGAGAGGATGTTTTTAATGTTAACCCACTTTTCAGTGAAAATGGTCTGAGCTTTTAGTCATGAGGAAAGTTTGGTCATTATTATTTTTTTTAAAGTAAGTAAAAGTAAAGTAAAGTAAATCAGGCACTGATGGCACTGTGTTGTTTACCTCTGTATCCAATCAATAAAGCTGGGATGATGTTAACATCTGGTTTCATGGTGGTTATATCAGGTATGGAATGTAAATATAGACATGTGTGGCATCCACAGAAAGTCCAGAATCTCAGCTTAAAGATCATTAAAACCGTTTCTATGTCCACCAAACACAGTTAAGACAAACAATTTATACAAAAAAATATGTAAACACAAGTGATGGATCCCCCTTTCCACCCGACAGCATGCTCACAAAGGACTCCTCTACTGAAAGCTCACCGATTCCAAAACTGTAAGTTTCATTTCACCATGACCAAGAAAAGTCATAAATGATGTCTTCCCTTTGCTGTCTTGACTCCAAAACTCATATCCACCAGGATAAAACCGCTTTCAGTAAAAAAGCGATTCTGCTTTGGAAGCAGTTACAGGGGTTTGACTGGACGATGACAGGTGTCAGTCATTCTTCATCACAGATCTTTCCCTCCTTTTCGCTGATGATTGGTGAGATGGATGCTCCCATGGTGACATCAGTGTATTCTACTGGATCACACAATTAATAGAAGCAGTTAATCATGAACATTGGGAGTTACGAGCGCTACCAGGCAGAAAGTATATGCTGTATTTTCGTGTTTATGCGTGTGGTAATATTATGCACAGATGCTTCTATTTGCAATGTTTTTGTCCATGTATTAGCTACTTTAGAATAAGATGGCATCCCAACAGAAACGCTACACCACAGAAGCAGTGCTGGAAATGATTTTAAGGACCACGTTTCCTATCGGAGGGCAAGGACCTCACTGGAAAACACATAGCTATATCTTTACTGAAACCTCTGGAACTTTGTTGTGCTTCTCTTCAGCTCCATGATTCTTTGTACAGATAATGCCCACGTGCTGAGTTATGGTTTTCTGGAAGTTTTCGTCTATTACAGCAAATTTTCAAAATATTTAAAAAATCCAAAACATATTTAGGCAAGAAGAACATTCTTAATTTTTCCCTTTTACTCTAAAACAGCGGCATCTGTGACAACCGATCCACCTCCGATGAAATCTCACAGATTTTAGTTTTATTTTCATGCCCAGATGGTTAATTGCAGTGAAATAATCTTAATTTTCTGTACCTACTGTACGACATTTTCAAGCAGAAACCCCCAAAACACCCTTTAGGCTTTAGAGGCTTTAGGTGCACTTGGTGAAAAATCATTCTACCAGGGGTATGTTGCAAAAATAATTTTGAAAAGAACTGGTCTAAACAAGAAGCGCGTGTTGCCCTGCATGGTTTTAATTATTCTTGCATTTTGTTTTCTGTTGTTTTCTTCTCACCAGATGCTGCTTTCAGCTAGTTTCTGTTTATTACTCTGGACTCACCTCATCGAATGAAGGAAATTCTAAAACCCTTTTCTCTCTACTGCACAATATTTTCAACCCCCCACTCTCTGCCGCCCATCTCTACTCCACTGACACTTGCAATTCTCTGTTGTTATTCTTCACCCAGAAAATCTCCAACATCCACCAACACTTCTGGTCCGACTCTATCTCCTCACACACCTGACCCCGTCATGCAAACTGTACCTTTTTCTCATTTTCTACTCCCTGATCCATCTGAGATTACTGGTCTCATCCTAAAATCTAAGGCCTCTACATGCCACCTTGAGCCCATGCCCACACTTCTTGTAAAATCCTCACTCCCCTCTCTGCTTCCCCTCATAACTGCCATTATTCACTCCTCACTTTCTACTGGTGTTGTTCCTTCTTCCTTCAAAACTGCCTCAATCAGTCCCACTCTGAAAAAATCTGGGTTAGTTCCCAATGACTTTAATAACCTCCATCCTGTCTCCAACCTGCCCTTTCTGTCTAAGATCCTGGAAAAAACAGTCGCTTCTCAACTTCATTCCCATTTATCCAATAATAATCTCTATGAGCCTTTTCAATCTTGTTTTCGCCCCCGTCACAGCACCGAAACAGTTCTTATTAAAATTACCAATGACCTTCTCCTTGCAGCTGACTCTGGTTTTCTCTCCATTCTCATCCTCCTTGACTTAAGTGCTGCTTTTGACACCACATCCCATTCCATCCTCCTCAGTAGACTCTCCTCACTCTGTGTCACTTCCACTCCCCTTCTCTGGTTCCAGTCTTATCTCAATGGCCGCACTCAGTTCCTCAAACTCAAATCTTTCACTTCCGATCCCTCCCCAGTCTCCACAGGTGTTCCCCAAGGTTCTGTCCTGGGGCCTCTTCAATTCATCACCTATCTCCTCCCCCTTGGTCTCATCTTCCCTAAATTCAATATCTGTTTCCACTGTTATGCGGATGACACCCAGCTCTACCTGTCCTGTAAACCAAATTCCACGCTCCCACCCATCTTCCTCTCTGCCTGTCTCCTGGAAATAAAATCCTGGTTCTCCACCAACTTCCTAAAACTGAACAGTAATAAAACTGAAATTCTCCTCATTGGCACCAAACCCACCCTTTCGAAAGTTAACAGTTTCTCCTTCACCATCAACAGCGCCTCAGTTTCCCCCTCCCCCCAAGTCAAGAGTCTGGGTGTCATCCTCGACAGCAACTTATCATTCACCTCACACATCAATAACATCACCCGCTCAGCCTATTTCCATCTGCGCAATATCAACAGTCTTTACCCCTCCCTCACCCCCCACACCACCTCTGTCCTGGTGCACAGCCTTGTCACCTCCGGCCTGGATTACTGCAGCTCTCTCGTCTTTGCCCCCCCCACTAAAATCCCTTCAGAAACTCCAAATGGTTCAGAACTCTGCTGCCTGCATCATCACCCGAACTCCTTCCTTTCATCACATCACTCCCATCCTGCAAGAACTCTACTGGATTCTCATTAAGTACAGGATAGAATACAAGATCCTCCTCTATACATACAAATCCATACATTAACGCTCACCCCCTTACCTCTCAGACCTTCTCCACATAGTCACCCCTTCCAGATGTCTTCGCTCCTCGTCTTCTGTCCATCTCTCTGTCCCTCCTGCCCACCTCAGCACCAGCTCTGGAACGCTCTTCCTCCTGACCTCTGCAATATCAACTCTCTCCTCACCTTCATTTCCAAACTCAAAACCCATCTTTTCAGAACAGCATACTGTCTGTAACCTTATTTTCAACCACTTCCTCGCCAGGTTTTTTAATTGTGTTTTTTATGTTTGAGTTTCCTTTGTTTTGTACAGCATCCTTGGGTGCCCTGAAAGGCGCTTTAAATAAAATGTATTATTATTATTATTACTTTCGGTAAAACTCAACTCACACAGAAGCTGCTGCAGTTAGTTAATCCATCATGTGACCTGTGCTCTGATGCTGCACAGCCATGCAACTGCAGCAATAAAGGCTGAATGAAAAAGAGCGCAGGGATGGTAAATAACCTGAGCAGGTGCGTAGTTTCGTAGGTTGCCTTCATAGTTTGGGACAGTTTCTACCAGGCTTGCAAAATACCAACAATAACTGGGAAATATGCCTGTAACAAAACACAGCAGTGACATTGGATTTAGCAGATTACACTACGTGCAAAAATCAGATGTTTGCTGCACACGTCCAGAATGAAAATGCTGGCCAAACCTGCCCTTTAACTGTTTACAGTCACTCACAAATAACACCAGCGTCATAAAATGTGAATCTTAATTAAAGCCGACAGGTTTTTGTGCACTCATGTTTCCATCTATGTCACAGCAGAGCTTGCTGATGGACAAAGATTTCTGCTGACGGGGCAGAACGTTCCTCCGAGTGCCTTGCTCAAAGTGGCTGTAGAGAATTGGACCAGGAGCAAAGCAAATTGCTTTCAGGTCTCTCAAATTTTGTTGTTCTGGTGCTTCTTCTGGTGATTTTTTTCTTTCTTCCTGCAGCTGAAGAGAGAACTGCTAATGGTGAGTTCAGGGGGAGCCGACAACAATTGTACTCTGTTTAATATTAATGCTTTTTATAATGGTATGTAAATAATTAACAGGGTTGGCTTGTTCGAATGAAGAGCGTCGACCAGCAATGTGAGCTGAGTATTAATAAACTGAGGCGCTGGAAGACAAGATTCATTTAGATTCCTGCAACATTTATTTTCATCCAGTCATGATTGGAAATGAAAGAATAAACTGCAACACAGACCAACCGGGCAGCTGTATTTATATACTCCATAAGACTTCATGGACCAGACAACTTGGTGCTCTGCATAAAGCAGCAACACATTCACTGCTTTTTATTCCCAAGATGCTTCATGTTACTGCTGGGTCTCACCTTGCAGTACCGCGTCAACACACTGGACATTTTAAACTTGCCTCATGGCTGATTCAGCAATAAAACCCGAGAGGACATTATCAGAGGAAGAGACAGAGAAAGAGATAACCATCAACATCTGTCAGACTTTTACTGGCTGGACAGATCTCAGAGAAGAGACGGGATGAAGACGATGCTGGATTAGCCGTCGTTAGGGGAGATCTCAGAGAAGAGACGGGATGAAGACGATGCTGGATTAGCCGTCGTTAGGGGAGATCTCAGAGAAGAGACGGGATGTAGACGATGCTGGATTAACCGTCGTTAGGGGAGATCTCAGAGAAGAGACGGGATGAAGACGATGCTGGATTAGCCGTCGTTAGGGGAGATCTCAGAGAAGAGACGGGATGAAGACGATGCTGGATTAGCCGTCGTTAGGGGAGATTTCAGAGAAGAGACGGGATGAAGACGATGCTGGATTAGCCGCCGTTAGGGGAGATTTCAGAGAAGAGACGGGATGTAGATGATGCCGGATTAGCCGTCGTTAGGGGAGATTTCAGAGAAGAGACGGGATGTAGATGATGCTGGATTAGACGTCGTTAGGGGAGATTTCAGAGAAGAGACGGGATGAAGACGATGCTGGATTAGCCGTTGTTAGGGGAGATTTCAGAGAAGAGACGGGATGAAGACGATGCTGGATTAGCTTTTATAGCAGGTGTAAAGTTCTGCTTCTGTGTACGCTAACGCAGCATTAAATCCATCACTGTTACTGAGCTTTGCATGGAAATCTTTCAGTTTCTGTCTCCCTAAAATATTCTTTCATTTATTTTTTAAATTTTTATAAAATGATGATTTCTTTTCAAAGCTGAGATTTAAGTGAAACCTGTGGGGAATGTAAACAAACTGAACCCGACTGTGTGTGAAGGCCTTTCTTCATATTACCTGTATTTCAACGTATTTTTTGGACATATTTAACAAACTTAAAGGAGTATTGATTTGTTTTTCTTTTTACCTTGTAGGACGAGGTCACTTCATTAATTGTAATTTTATTTTTTTCCTCCAGGACATCAGTCTATCTGATGTTGGTGAATACTGCAGGGATCAGGGGAGAATGAAGCAGCGCTGGTTTATTTTTAACAGGAAGGAAGGTAGACAGAAATAAGTTTGATGGCGGACGGCTGTTTGGATGATTGGATGGACAGATCAGGAGACAGATTGATGAAGTAACGCCTCCCACTGAGGTTATCTTCAGGTAAAGCGTGAATCACAACACTGAATTATTAATTGCATGGAACAGTGTCTGGATTCTTCTGCAGGAGTGATGGGCTGTTTCATCCCTGCAGGGTTTCTGGGGGCTGGGGGGGGACTGACTGGCAGGTGAATCGATAGGCTGAGAGTTTAAGCAAGAAGAGAAAGAGACGTGTTTTTGTGAGGAAAAAAGAATAAGATGAAACGACGCAGGTGGAATAAAATGTAAAAGAGAAGATAGGACAGCAGGAGGAGTGAGAGGCAGCCGGTACAAGCCAGCTGTCAGTGCTAATAGACAGAGAAAAGATGGAGGGAGAAATGTTCAGGCCAAACAACCTGTCACCAACTATAACGGAGAAAAGCTTCGTCTGGAAACTTCTCTGGCAGTTTCATAAAGAACGGTGCTGTCTAGTTCAGTTTTAAAGAAACCGAGCTGGAAGGAAGCTTGAGACTTCTAACCTGTTGGGTTAACCAGGTGCATTGTTTCTGAGAGTTTAAAGTTGAAGATGGATCTGGTGCTGTTCATGCTGTTGGCTCCATTTCCAACACAGGTCCCTAAAAGAAGGTGAGAAGGTAGGGGACGGCAGGTGATCATTGCCAACCAATCAGCTGGCAAGTAGAAGCTGAATTTTCTAGAAACAATATTCAGTTCCATCTGTTCTGGATCATTATGAGTGTTTTCTATGAAGTTTGATATATCAATCCAGCCTTCTGATTGGCCAGGAATGTAATCCTGCCTTCTGATTGGCCAGGAATGTAATCCTACATTCTGATTGGCCGGGAACATAATCCTGCATTCTGATTAGCCAGAATGTAATCCTGCATTTTGATTAGCCGGAATGTAATCCTGCCTTCTGATTGGCCGGAATGTAATCCTGCCTTCTCATTGGCCAGGAATGTAATCCTGCATTCTGATTGGCCTGGAATGTAATCCTGCCTTCTTATTGGCCGGAATGTAATTCTGCCCTCTGATTGGCCGGAATGTAATTCTGCCTTCTGATTGGCCGGAATGTAATTCTGCCTTCTAATTGCCCAGGAATGTAATTCTGCCTTCTGATTGGCTAGGAATGTAATCCTTCTTTCTGATTGGCCGGAATGTAATCCTGCCTTCTGATTGGCCAGGAATGTAATCCTGCCTTCTGATTGGCCTGGAATGTAATCCTTCCTCATGATTAGTCGGAATGTAATCCTGCCTTCTGATTGGCCGGAATGTAATTCTGCCTTCTTATGGGCCGCAATGTAATCCTGCCTTCTGATTGGCCAGGAATGTAATCCTTCCTTCTGATAGGCCGGAATGTAATCCTGCCTTCTGATTGGCCAGAATGTAATCCTTCATTCTGATTAGCCGGAATGTAATCCTGCATTTTGATTAGCCGGAATGTAATCCTGCCTTCTGATTGGCCTGGAATGTAATCCTTCATTCTGATTAGCCTGAATGTAATCCTGCCTTTTGCTTGACCAGGAATGTAGTCCTGCCTTCTGATTGGCCAGGAATGTAATCCTGCCTTCTGATTGGCCAGGAATGTAATCCTGCCTTCTGATTGGCCTGGAATATAATCCTGCCTTCTGATTGGCCGGAATGTAATTCTGCCTTCTGATGGGTCGGAACGTAATTCTGCCTTCTGATTGGCCGGAATGTAATTCTGCCTTCTGATTGGCCGGAATGTAATCCTGCCTTCTGATTGGCCGGAATGTAATCCTGCATCCTGATTGGCCGGACTGTAATCCTGCCTTATGATTGGCCGGAATGTAATCCTGCATCCTGATTGGCCGGACTGTAATCCTGCCTTATGATTGGCCAGGAATGTGGCTTTAAACATAACCTCTCCAGGAAAATAAAGTCTTGGTCTCGACAGAACTGGGAGGTAGTATGAGATGCAGTAAAATGTCTAAAACCTGCAGAACGTCTGTCACCAAAATTTGTAATTTTTGCTTCAAAAGTGTTTTTGTAACCACCTATAAATCTGTCATACGCTGAATGTATATTTATGTATATTTCCCTTTTTAACATGATGATGGTGTCTGACAGGAGGCACGCTGTGTGGTCTTCTGCTGCTGTAGCCCAGCTGCTTCCAGGCTGGACGTGTTGTGTGTTCAGAGACTTTGGTTGGAACCAGTGCTGATTGGACTTCTTTTTGCCTTTCTATCATCTCCAACCAGTCACCATGCCATGTTCAACACCTCTTAATCCTCTTTCTTCCTCACTCTGATGCTTAGTTTGAACTTCAGCAAGTCTACTTCACCATGTCTACATGACTAGATGCTGCCATGTGATTGGCTGATTAGACATTTGTGTAACAGGAAAGTGGTGCTGGTGACGTGGATGTTGAGTTTATATTTTTGTCTCATTTATATTTTATTGTCTGTGCTCTTGCCTGCTCCAGATATCCGCGGTCTGCAGGGTTTTCTTGATCAAACCTCCCGTCAGGGCGTGGACGTTGCATTGCAGATGGTGGACAAGAACATCAGTAAAGTCTTCACCAACCTGTTTACCACCATGAGGACAGAGGAGCTGAACCGTTACCGGGACATGTTACGCAGAGCCATCCTGCTGCTCAGCCCTCACGGAGCTCACACCTTCATCCAGCAGGTCAGTCCCGCTCATGTCCAGGTTCATGTCTTCCAGCCAAGCTGTCTCCGATCTGTGTGAGAGACAAACGGGGTTCAAGGGGAATGAGTGTGATTTGTTCTGGAAAGTTGTGCTTCTGTGTTGGAGTGGGAACTAATGAGTTTAGATCTGATGGTGGAGGAAAATAATTAGTTGTCAGAGATTGTGGCAACGATTGGATTGTTAGGGAACTGTGTGCTGAGATGTAAAAGCCTAACATGGATTCTGGATGCATCTCAGGAATAACTGACTTCGAACGCAGGAAAAGTGAGAGGAGAAGACACTGGTGAGGAACAGCTGAAAATATGTAGGAAGTAGAGCTCAGAAATGGAGAAAAGTGAGTGTGTAAAGGAAATGAATGAATGAACACATGGAGAGGGATAGAGGGATCTGTGGATGTTTAAAGGAAGGAAAAGGACTTCATACATACAAAACAAATGTGTAAGGTGACAGTTAACCAGTATGAACCACACTTCGCCAGGATGGGTTTACTGGTTTTATGATGGAGAAACTGGAAAGTTCTTTGATTGGTTAATCTGAGAATTCTGGGTGGAGACTCTGAGAGAAAGAATGGAAGAACAGATGAGGGAGGACTGGGAGATAGGTGGATAAGTGCAGGTGAGGAAAGATGAAGTGATGAGAATGGAAGGATGACAGAGCAAGGGAGGGATGAAGGGAGGGAGGAAGGATGGAGGGATGAAGGAGTAAGGGATGGATGAAGGGAGGGAGGAAGGATGGAGGGATGACAGAGGGAGGGATGGATGAAGGGAGGAAGGAAGGATGGAGGGATGAAAGACTAAGAGGGATGGAAGGGTGGATGGATAAATTAGGTAGGAAAGATCAGGGTATGAATGGGTGAGGCAAAGGGAGGAAAGTTGGGGGATAGATGGAGGGCAGATGGATAAAAGAGGTAAAGATGCATGGAGGAGGGAGAGGAAGGAAGGAATGGAGGATAAATGAGGGAGGATGGATGGATGAATAACAGGGAGGGAAGGGATTGATTAATAAGAGAGGATGAATGAGTGAGGAATACAGAGGGAGGAAAGGTGAATGAGTAAGAAGGAAGGGTGGATGGAGGGAAGAAAGATAACAAAATGAGGATGGAGGAGGAGAAGATGAATGAATTAGAGGGAGGGAAGGATGGATGAATGGATTGAGGGAGGATGGATGAGTGAGGGAAATGGAGGGAGAAAGGGTGAAGGGTTAGAAGAGGGAGGGAGAGAGAACAATGGAAGGGTGAGGGGAAGAGGCAGCATGGGTCAAAGAGGAATGGATGGATAGATGAACGAGTGGGGAAGGATTGGACATGAGAGAGGAGGATGAATGAAAAAATGTATCGTTGAGAGAGGATGAGCATGGACGCATGGACGGATGGACGGATGGATGGATGAAGGAGGATGTTTGGGGACAGAGATTGAATCAGAGATCTGATTGTGTGAAGATCAGCAGGGGATCAGATGTGGAGGCGTGGCCTCCTGGTGGGGGCGTGGCCTCCTGAGCAGAAGTTTACTCGTTTACTTCATTAAAGTGTGTTTTTATCATGATAAAGAGGAACACGTAAACATAGACCTGATGGCGGACCATGGACCCCCTCCGGAAGAGGTAGCAGCTGAAAGGAAACGTCGTTCAGGTGGAGGCTAGTCCCGATTTGATGGGCAGTTTAAAATAATAATAAAAATAATGGGTCAATGTTAAAGTCATTACATAATAAAATAAATAAATGAATAAATAAGGAGAGGCCTCAACAAGAAAACCCGCGCCCTAGTGGCGAAGATAGCAACTACATGTGTATGTTTAATTAAATCTGACCAGGAGGTGTAAATCCTGCAATTTAAACCTAAAAATTACACAGATTAAGTTTAAAAGACCAAATCTAAAGATCCATAACGTCCCATATCGGCAGAGTTTCCTCTGCTGGTATCAAACAAGGAAGGGTGAATGAGTAAGAAGGACGGGTGGATGGAGGGAAGGATAGCTAAATGTTTAAAGAGATTGAGGGAGTGAAAAATGAAAAATGAATGTGTGTTTGTAAATGTTCTCACTGCTGAGTTCTAACTGGATCAGTGGTCATGTGTGTCCAGTTGTGCGTGGCCACCTGGCGTGACAGATGGAGCTGGTCGGAGCACACACACATAACAGAGTTCCTTCCACACAGGCAGATGAATTTGCTCAATATTTATGACTCGTTTCATTTTTCACTGTAACTGGTGTCCATGGATCACGCTGATGGATGTTTGTGTTTGTGAGTGAATGATCTGAATTATTTACACAACTGCTGAGGACGTCCCACCACCACCACGCTGCTGCTGCTGCTGCTGCTGCTGCTGCTGCTGTGCGGGAGTTCAGGTTCCTCCACAAACAGATAATCCAAACTGTTACTGAGGTCATCTGTTTCGGCTGAAAGCTTGTCAGTCAGATCTGATGAAGGAGGCGGCCGAGGTTGAAAGTAAAGACAGTCCAGTTCTCAAGAGAAGGTGCTGTTTGGTCTGTACATCCAGTTTCGCCTTTTTTTTTTTGTTCCTTACGCTTCACCACAACCAGGCAACATAACACACATTAACGACCCAGATTAAGAGGGTAGCATCCCAGAGGGCTACATCTCACCAAACTGCATTTTCCATCAGTCTTAAACAGCTGATTTTCTGTCATTTACTTGATGAATGTGACTTTTCTTTCACCAGTGAGCCTGTTTAGTCAGACAACAGCTTAGATGTGAAATTTTTGTCTGGAACTGAATCAGTGAGAGGATGGAGCTTTTTTTTATTTATTTTATCTGAAACGCTAAACAGAAACAGCTTCGGAGTAGGTTAGTAGTCCAGCATCTGTTACCATGGTGATCAACAGGCTCAGACAGAGCTCACTCTGAAAATCTGACCTTCAGCTCAAGAATCCACCCCCCTCTCTTCCATTCCTCTGTCTTTGCTACGAAAGCGCCTCTAATGTAAAATCTGGAGTTAAGGTTAGGAGGGTTGCATAGATGGAGGAAACCGCTGCCCAACCAGAACTATTAACCCAACATATGAAACAAAGTCTGGAAATTATTCATCCTGGATGGATGTATCATGTTCGTCAGGTGCAGACCAGCGTTTCTCAGTCCAGGTCCTCAGGACCTACGGCCTGCATGTGTTACAGGTAACCCTCTTTTAACACACCTGACTGAAGTGAATGGCTCGTTAACAGACTTGTAAAGAACCTGATGAGGAACTTCATTAATCTCAAAGAGGTGTGTTGGAGGAGGAACACGTCCTCAACATGCAGGTGGATCCTGAGGACCTGGATTAGGAACATCAGCATAGACAGAGCCATGAGGAGTTCTGGGTCATGTGACTTCACTCAGATGGAAAAACAAAAGTAAATAAAATCCAGTCGCTCGTCCGTTTATTATTATTTCTATTCTGAGTAGAAACTGATTAATTTGAAAAAGAGGAGAAATTTCCCTGTTTTAGAATAAATAGTAAAAAGTGACCTCGTGTTTCGTGCTGTGCTTGATCCTGGTGCATGAGCCGATGAGGAACCTGACATCCAGCAGAATCTGACCTGTCTTATCTGAAACGCCACCAAAGAAAGTGAATGAGACGTAGTTTTACAGATGAGTGCTGCACTGTGTGCTAAGGTATCTCATTTACTTAGAAGCATTAAGGAGATTTCCCCCCCACACATTTCCAGAACAGATGTTATGACGTATCGATGAAGTATGATCGATTTGCCACATGCTGAAAGTGCGCAGGATCGAAGGAGATGAAAACCAAAGAGAAACACATCGGTCTGAGGGAAGCAAATATCTGATAACAAGCTTACTGTAACACCAAAGTCAGGTAAAGTTTTACATAACACATAAAATAAATTATGATTTACAAAACAGACATTTAAATGAAAATGAAACATAAGAGTTGGTTCTTGTGTTTATTCAGCGCTGTTGCCATGGCAGCAGCATCACACAAATAAACGTGTACAGACGTTTACAGATGTTGCAGCTAATTGTCATGCGTGTGAAGAAATAAATGTCAAAGAAAAAGTGACAGTTTCAGGATGAACATCAGCTTCGTAAAGTCCAGATTACAGGATGGAAAATAGTCCCTTCAACACAAACTCTGAACGATCTGAGCCGAGTTCAATCAGCATGTTTTTCACCTGCTCTGAAGTCGCCCTCGTGTTGTTCTGCAGAGCTGTAAATCGCAGTAATTCCACCCAGTCGTCATGTTTTTCTGTTTTTAACTGCCTGCCGGGCAGAGCGAAGGGTTTATCAGACTCCCATAACCGCAAAAGGAGAAGAATAAGAGCCCCAGCAGGCACAGCTGCAAGCATCAGAGAGCTGATAATGACTGTGTGGACTAAATGTCTCCATCAGTCGGCAGCTCTCTGATTTCCCCTTTTCCATATTAAACCGTCTCCAGCAGCCATGTTTTCCTCTACCTCTGCAGAGAAGCATCACAACACTGAACAGCGTGGCTGTATGGAGGCCGACGTGCACCACGGGGAGGCAAATCTGAGACCATAAACGCCGACAAAGTAGCCGAGTCCTGCTGCTCTTCATCCCATAGACACGATCTGAGCACACTTAGAGATGGTTTGAATAGAAGAGCTCATTCAGATCCTATCAGTCACCAACTGGGGATTCGTTGAAGGAGCATAAGACTCATGAATGAAATCATTTTCTCCACTCAACTTTATTTTAAAAAATGCTTAACACTAAACCATAATCCTGAAAAACTGAACATGTTGTTGTGTGAGATGTTAAAGGAGACAGATTTCCTTCCTACCTTTAATTTTATTAACCCTTTAAAGCCCAAGCCATGAAAAAATCAGGAAGAAAAGTCGTTTTTTTTATCTGAAGTCTTTATTTGAACAAAATGTAAAAATAAATAATTAACAAAAATAATTTCTATATATTTAATACTGTGTAATGTGTTAAAAGGTGTCCACCAGGGGGCAGAAGACCAGTATCAGATTGTTTTAAACAAGGTTTTGAGTAAAGTTTTTACCATAAAGTGATTAAAAAGGTCTCAGAAACTATGTGTATCAGACATGATACATACAACATCAAAGGGTTCAATTATTTTTTCAAACAATTAAGAAAAAACAAACAAATGAAAAAAAAAACAGTTTCTAGAGGAGTTTTCCTTTTAATCCTTTCGGTTTGGAAGAAAAGAGGTGACAAAAGAAAAGTTGTGTTTAAGGCCACTGTAGCTGCTATTCTCGCAAACAAGTATATAAATATGAAATAACATTAAGTAATACCTGCATCCAGACAGTAACAAGCAGCTCATAGTCATGCATTTAACAATAAACCTTAAACGGCACAAACAGGAGTCAACGTTATGTTTCCTTCCTGGATTTGTTTGCTATGTTATTTCTAAATAGGTGCTTAGATTTTATTATTGTGTTTGGTTTCCTTTCATCATCCACATTATTCTATAAATGAACTCCAGGGTTGTAGGAGAATGAAGCTTTGTCTTTGCTTTTGTTTAAATTTTTTGCTGGAGGTGATTTTACCCACAGGGCTGAAACCGTTTCAAAGCATGTCCTTGTCTTCTAGATGAGGTACGCCATTTCCTCTTCACATCTCACATCAAACTTCCTTCATCCGGTCATAACGCTGCCATTGATTTCTGATTTGTTGATGGACGTGTGGTTGGAGGGTTAGCTAAGCCATTTTTACTTCCACAGTCACATGCTAGACAGGTAAAGGTAGCATGTCGTAGGTTCATTCATGCTCTACTCATAATGAGAAATGAGGAACTTTTAGTCCCGTGCATCATTTACGAGAGTAATAGAGATAGACAGGCTGACTGACTGACTGTCTGACTGACTGACTGACAGGCTCACTGACTGTCTGACTGACTGACTGACAGGCTGACTGACTGACTGACTGACTGACTGACTGACAGGCTGACAGGCTGACTGACAGGCTGACTGACTGACTGACTGACTGACTGACTGACTGGCTGACTGACAGGCTGACTGACTGACTGACAGGCTGACTGACTGACTGACAGGCTGACTGACTGACTGTCTGACTGACTGACTGGCTGACAGGCTGACTGACTGACAGGCTGACTGTCTGACTGACTGACAGGCTGACTGACAGGCTGACTGACAGGCTGACTGACTGACTGACTGACAGGCTGACTGTCTGACTGACTGACAGGCTGACTGACTGACAGGCTGACTGACAGGCTGACTGTCTGACTGACTGACAGGCTGACTGACTGACAGGCTGACTGACAGGCTGACTGACTGACTGACTGACTGAGGGTAATTTTTCTGTTACAGCAACAGCCATCAGATTAAAATAAAAAGAACAGATACATAAAAAAGTAAACATACAGAGAAATGGAAAATAAAGTCAATACACACATTACATACAAGTGAAGTCTGAAAAACCACTAATAAATAAAATAGCTTCACACAGACTATCTACAGTTACGATGATGGGTTGCTGGGTGTGTTTGGGTAAAATGCAGAGATGATGATCAGTTCTCACACATGGAGGAGTTATTGATCAGGGTTATTGTGAAAGGAAGGAATGATTTCCTGAACCTCTTTATGAAGCGGAGCTGCAGCGTCTGTTAGAGAAAGAGCTCTGCTGCCCCACAGTTTACTGTGTCGTAGATGAAATGTCCATGATGGAGACCAGTTGGTTCAGAGACCTTGTGTCTCCAGTGTCTCCAGGTTGTGTCCAATGATCTTAACAGCCTTATGGATCAGTTCATTGATCCTGCTGTATCCCTGGAGCCGATGCTGCTCCCCCATAACACCACAGCATACATGATGGCACTGGCCACCACACACTACTAGAATAACTACTAGAAGATCTATTGGCAGTTTGCTGCAGACGTTAAAGGAACTGAGTTCTTCAGGAAGTAGCATGTGCTCCTCCTCTTCCTGTACACAGCATCTGTGTTGATCCCCCAGTCCAGTCCGCTGTCCAGGTACACACACAAGTATTTATAGCTGTCCACAACCTGGACACAACCTGGTCCTCACCAGGATCCTGGTGGGCTGGTGTGCAGTTTTCTGCTCGGTGATGGTTCCTGCTGCTCCAGTCCACAAAGTTGTTCACCAGCTCCCTGTACTCCTTCTCCTGTCCATCTCTGGTGCACCAACCACCGCAGAGTCGTCAGTTTTTCTGCAGGTGGTACGAGTCAGAGATGTATTTAAAGTCAGAGCTGTACAGGGTGTACGTAGAGGAGTGATGTCAGGACTGTCCATTTGAGGTGCTCCCGCGTCACCGACCACCACATCAGACAGGATGTTCCTGAGCCGGAAAAACTGAGGCCTGTCTGTCAGATAGTCGGTGATCCAGGAGATGATGGACTTCTCTCTAGCACATTCACGCCCATCAGGGTCAGGAGCCTTGTGCAGGATGCGTACCCTGAAGTAAGAAACAAACTGTGGGGGCGATGTTGGGCAGTAGAGCTGAAATGCAACTCGTGAAAGGAACAAAGAAGAAGCAGCCGCGACGTATTTGACTGCACAGACCGCTGCTAGCGTGTTCTATATCCTGTATATGCTGCACAAACATAAGTTTTTAAATTACTGCTCAGTTATGTGCAAATGATCGTTCATCATCATTCACTGGTCATGTGTGTTTTTTACATTGAACCTTCTCCGTTAATAGCTGATTTCAGCACTAAAATATGAGCTGCATCTGTCCGCACAGTTCCACTGTTCACACTTTAACATTTCCATCTGACGCAACATAAATCAGCTGTGAGCCGCACACAAAGATCACATTAATATAGAGGAGTAAATCAAGCTTTTAACCTTATTTAACACGTTTACATGCTGTTCTTTACATGCAACGAGACATGATTGATTCAAGTAGTCGACACCATGGACGGTAGGAGTGAGAGGAGGGGGCGGGGCTCATTTTTACATCACACAAATGCTGAATAAAATTTAAATGTGAGTTTTAAGTCATGATAGAATTATTTTGATAAAAAGAAATAAATATAAACAATACTCAGGTAGGCTGTGCTGGTTAAACCAGGCCACGTTGGTACTAAGGGGCCCAAAGTGGACCAAGAAAATCTCCCCCCACCATTACACCAGCAGCAGCCTGAACGTTGATCCAAGGCAGGATGGATCCATGTTTCCATGATGTTTCCAGCAGATTCTGAGCCGAGCATCTGAATGTGGAGCTGAAATGGAGACTCATCAGACCAGCAACGTTTCTCCATCTTCTATTGTCCAGTGTTGGTGAGTGTGTGTGAATTGTAGCCTCGGTTTCCTGTTCTTAGCTGGCAGGAGGCACCCGGTGTGTCTTCTGCTGCGGGAGCCCATCTGCTTCACGGCTGGGTGTGTTGTGTGTTCAGAGATGCTCTTCTGCAGACCTTTGGTAGGAACCAGTGCTGATGTGACTTCCTGTTTCCATCATCTCCAACCAGTCTGCACATTCTCCTCTGACCTCTGATTTTCAAACCATCATCAGTGAGGAGGAAGCGGTTTGATGTGGAAAAGTTGACATCTGCTGTGGTAGCAGGAGAGTTTTGGTACATCAGGAGTTCTTAGGTGGGGTTTTTCATGCTTGCTGTGATATTTTGGTTCGAACGAAGAGCTGCTAATTGGGCTGTTCCTCTTGTTTCTCTGTTCGCGCCTCCACATGAATCACCGTCTGACTCTGTGAGTCATTATCGAGTGTGTGTGTGTGAATCTACACAGGAAATTAACAGTTTTATGTTCACATATTTTAACATGGTAAGGTGTGTATATGTATGCAAAAGCTTTAATTCATCTTCCTCGCCGTTTTCTCCTCCATAACTTTATAGGCCGTCCTCTCCCGTCTTTTCATCATCCTCCCTTTCCATTCCTGCCATTTTCTCTCCTCTCCCTCCTCCTCCTCATCCCTCGCTCTTCCCCTCTGACTTTTATCAGCATCAGAACAGAACGAGAGAGACGGAGGATAAATCACTGCAGGAGTTTAGATTGGGAGAAGGGGTGAAGCTCCTCGTCGCTGCAGGAGACACTTGACTGACAGGATCCTATCACGCCGCTGAGCAGTGATGGGCGACAGCTGCACACACAACCAGGAGCCAGTGTGTGTGTGTGTCTTTTACATGGCTGCGGGGAAGGAAATCTTCCAACAACAAATTGAAAATGACCCCAATAAAAACACACTTAGACATTTCCTCCCCTCATCTTTCCACTTCACTGCAGCACACATACAAAACACAGAAAACGCATGTTGTTTCTGCACTAACTGAACACTTGGTGGGTCATCGAGGACGTCCTTAGTCCTCTCAGCTCATTCTCTTTCAATTTATGTCCACCGTTTTCGTATATATACATATATATATATATATATATATATATGAAAGTATTTCTATTAAACTTTAAAATTCCAGTTTCCATTTGTCTTAAATGTCAACATGACATCGAGGACAAATTTACTACCCTTTCAGGTCATCAGAAGACAAAAATGTCCTCTTCCATAACCTGTTATAAAAACATTTCATATTCACATCCTTTCCCAATTCTTTTTGCTTAGATCATCTTAGTTTCATTCTGACTCCAAAATACCAAATATGTAATTATTCCCAAAAATTTTAACCCTTTAAATGCTAATTTGATCACATGTTTATGAAAATAAATGCACATAAAATTAGTTGTCTCATGGGGATGAGGAGCTTATCTCAGGATTTATTTTTTTAATAAATTGTAAATACATTTCAGGCTCATAATAAATAAATAAATAAATAAATAATAATAAAAAAAAATAATAATAATACCCAACCTCACAACCTTGTTTTATGAAAAATAACCTTTTTTAAAGAGTTAAAATAATAAAGAATTTTTATTTGGACAGAAGGTGTTTGAGTGATTTGAAGAAACATTAATTTGGAAAATTTTACATAAATATTTGGAAGAGGACTTTCTTGACCTCTAAAGCAATGGTTCTCAAACTTGGGGTCCCAACCACCATGTGGGTCTCAAAATAATTTCAGAGGGTCGCCAGCTCATTATAAAAAATAAAAAAAAAGAGTACAGTGACACATTTGGGGTTTTTATTGGGGCTGTCAAAATGAATGTATTAATACAAGAAGTTAATTTGTGAAATGGTCTAAATTCATTTTTAAACTGACCGATAAACAACAAAGTTATTAGTCATGTTAAACTAATCTACAAACTGCAAATTTACAAATATGTGATTCCCACCAATAAATACTAAAAAACTGCTGTCAGACAGGTGTAGTGGACACCATGCATGAAAGGGTTAAAAACACAAATTTGGCATCATCTCAGTGAGAGAATCTGAATTTCGGCACACAAACCACTTTATTCTCATTATTTCTGAAGATTCGGATGTTTTCCACATTTAGAGGATGCTGCAGGATGACCCGTCTGATTTATCACACGATTAACTGGCTAAAACTCATTTTCTCTGAAGTCTCCTCTAAAGGGTCATAAACTGAAGCGGCCCAATAAATTCTGACTTTCACCAGAACCTGCTGGGTTTGACTCAACGCATCTCCTCCTCTGGTTGAGCTGAAGGGCAGGAACATTTGATCTTACTCAGGTTAATTTTTAGAATTAATAACCCCATTTCTTCACACATACAAAGCATGAGACAAATAAAAACTCTGTCCGAGGTCATCCTTCCTTCCCCAGACTGGCTACACGATGAGTTCCTGCTCTGTGAGCCTCGGACCATCTGCTGCAGGGCTCTTTGTTCCCTCACAGAGGCAGAAACCGAGTCTGGTCGAGACTATGCAGAAACAGCCAAAGTCAATTTCACCAAACTTGTTTGAGAGTTTGGAGAAAAGAAAAACAAGTTTTAGTTTGATGCAGATCAGGATTATTTTCTGCGTTTTGCAGAGACAACTCTTTGAGAGTGTGTCTGCATTGTTGGCCTGCATGATGGATGAAAGTCTAAAGCATGTAGATGTGCTGAAAAGGTGAGTCAGTGTGTGATGATGTGCAGATGAAGTAAAACGCTGACTCTAATCTTCAGTCAGGAATTGCAAGTTGGACCTGAACTAATGCTGAGTCTGTTTAGCGTTATCGTCTTCTTTTGAGGGACTTTAATTCCTTCACATGACTCCTCTGTCTGGACTCTGTGACAGATTATTTCTAAAATCCTGAGATTGTGCTGTTGTATTTTGTTTTGTGGGTTTTGGTCCCAGCTGGTCGGGTTTTGCTTGTGTACAGTCTGAACTCATGGTAACTCTAAATAATACATCTCTTTATGCATGGCATAAGGCTGGATGCTGGTGATCTTCTGCATTAAAACCAGACAGGATTCTCTACTGGAAACCACTGCATGGACTCAGGAAGACTTCCAGAAACCACTGTCTGTGAACACAGTTCACCCTGAAACCCACAAATGCAGGTTAAAGCTCCATCATGCAGCGAAGAAGCCAGATGTGAACAGGATCCAGAACCAGTGCCTTCTTCTCTGGACCAAAGCTCATTTAAAACGGTCTGAGGCAAAGTAGAAACCTGGATGAAGATGTGAAGTAGTTTGTGGAAAGCATGGACGGCGTGTCCTGCAGACTAAAGAGGAGAGGGAGCATCCAGCTTGTTATCAGTGGACAGGTGAAAAGCTGCATCTCTGATGGGATGGGGCTGCATTAGTGTCTATGGCGTGGGCAGCTTCCACATCTGTGAAGCTCCATCAATGCTGGAAAGTACATGGAGGCTTTAGAGCAACATCTGCTCCATCCAGACAACGTCTCTTTCAGGGAAGGCCTTGCAGATTTCAGCAAGACGATGCTGAACCACATCCTGCATCCATCACAGCATCATGGCTTCACAGGAGAAGAGTCCGGCTGCTGAACTGGCCTGCCTGCAGTCCAGACCTTTCACCAGTACACAACATCTGGAGCTTCATGGAAGCAGAAATCCAGCAACCAAGGTCCAGGACTGTAGAGCAGCTAGAATCCTGCATCAGACCAGAATGAGACAACATTCCTCTCCTAAAACTCCAGCAACTGGTCTCCTCACTTCCCAGACGTTTCCAGACATGTTAGAAGAAGAGATGCTACACCGTGCTGAACACCACCCTGGAACTACTTTTTACACCATGCTGAACATCACCCTGGAACTACTTTTTGCACCATGCTGAACACCACCCTGGAACTACTTTTTACACCATGCTGAACATCACCCTGGAACTACTTTTTACACCATGCTGAACACCACCCTGGAACTACTTTTTACACCATGCTGAACACCACCCTGGAACTACTTTTTGCACCATGCTGAACACCACCCTGGAACTACTTTTTACACCATGCTGAACACCACCCTGGAACTACTTTTTACACCATGCTGAACACCACCCTGGAACTACTTTTTACACCATGCTGAACACCACCCTGGAACTACTTTTTACACCATGCTGAACATCATCCTGGAACTACTTTTTACACCATGCTGAACACCACCCTGGAACTACTTTTACACCGTGCTGAACATCACCCTAGAACTACTTTTTACACCATGCTGAACATCACCCTGGAACTACTTTTTACACCATGCTGAACACCACCCTGGAACTACTTTTTACACCATGCTGAACACCACCCTGGAACTACTTTTTACACCATGCTGAACACCACCCTGGAACTACTTTTTACACCATGCTGAACACCACCCTGGAACTACTATTTACACCATGCTGAACACCACCCTGGAACTACTTTTTACACCATGCTGAACACCACCCTGGAACTACTTTTTACACCATGCTGAACACCACCCTGGAACTACTTTTTACACCATGCTGAACACCACCCTGGAACTACTTTTTACACCATGCTGAACACCACCCTGGAACTACTTTTTACACCATGCTGAACACCACCCTGGAACCACTTTTTACACCATGCTGAACACCACCCTGGAACCACTTTTTACACCATGCTGAACACCACCCTGGAACTACTTTTTACACCGTGCTGAACACCACCCTGGAACTACTTTTTACACCGTGCTGAACACCACCCTGGAACTACTTTTTACACCGTGCTGAACACCACCCTGGAACTACTTTTTACACCATGCTGAACATCACCCTGGAACTACTTTTTACACCATACTGAACATCACCCTGGAACTACTTTTTACACCATGCTGAACATCACCCTGGAACTACTTTTTACACCATGCTGAACACCACCCTGGAACTACTTTTTACACCATGCTGAACACCACCCTGGAAATACTTTTTACACCATGCTGAACACCACCCTGGAACTACTTTTTACACCATGCTGAACACCACCCTGGAACTACTTTTTACACCATGCTGAACACCACCCTGGAACTACTTTTTACACCGTGCTGAACATCACCCTGGAACTACTTTTTACACCGTGCCGAACATCACCCTGGAACTACTTTTTACAGACGTGTTGCTGCATCAGATTCAGTATCAGCTAATATTTTTCATCACATGGTAAAATGTCTACATTTTTTTGGAATAGAGGTTGTAGACATTATTCCTCAATAATACATTTTGTGTAATAATTGTGTTTACAGTTTGGAAATTAACTGAACAGTAAAACCAGCCGCATCACCATCACCATGTTTTTTATAGTAACATAAAGAAAAAGGAGTGAAATGACCCCAAAGTCACCTTCTGCGCTGTAATCTGCGCCCGTACGAAGGCGGCGACCCACCCAGTCAGAGGTGACGTCTCTGATGCTGATCTTCAATCAGCGCTAATGCTTGTCAAGTATCCTCCATCTCCGCCTTCTTCCAAGCAATTAGATTGTGACCAGCAGCATTTATACTAAGTGCTCCAATTACAGCGAAGAGGTGCAGCGGGTGAAATCAATTATGATCTCACGTGCAGGGGGGCGACTCACTTCCTGCTCTCTGGGCTTGTTTTATTCTCGACTTTACTCCAAGATAGGAGTAAACTGAGAGGAGCTGCAGCTGGAAAGTGACTCGTGAGCTGAAAATGTGGTCTGGTGACTGCTGATGCTCATATTCAGTATATTCAAGTTTGTCTGGCTCCATTTTGAGCATTAACATCTGAGAGACTCTGCCTCTCTGAAATGCTGCATTATCTGCTCATCATTCCCTCAAGTCTTGGCTTCCAGGAGAAAAAATATTGTTATTGAAACAAACACACAACAGAAACTATTTCCATGTTTCCACTTTTCCTCATTTCCAGTTATTCCTGCTACTATTTACCTGCTATCCTCACTAAACCAACTCCAGCTCAGCTACTTTGTGGCGCCACCGTGCATCAGAAACGTCTTCTTGGCTTTATTCCAGCCATAGAGGAGCATTATTTTTCTTCTTTTCACACACACATAGAACTTTCTGCTCACTGGTTGATCTTTGGCTGCTCCTGATTGGACGTTACCGTCAATCTAAGCTCTCTGATTGGTGGAAAGTCTGACAGGAAGTGGCTTCATCATCATGTCCAGGTCTAAATAGAGGTCTCTTAGCAACATAGTAGTGATGGTGATGTTTTTATGGTGAAATGTGGTAAATAATGCTGTTATCACGGATCATTGTGGATTTACCAGATAGAGTTTCTGAATAAAACTACATTTAGAGGCTGGATTGTAAACCTCCTGGACGGGATAGAAATGTCTGGAAAACCTCTGTAGATCAGCTAAAGGGTTAAATATCCATCACAGTTTACCCCACAACTTCTTAACTGTTGCAGGTGCTACAGGAAGTCGTCCTGATCTGCTGGATAATTAAAGTTTAAGAGCAGAAAGAGCGAAAGCAGAGTCTCACTAATCTTTTGTTCCTGATCTTCACCATCACCTCGTCTACCTGTTGTTTAGAAAGAAATGTCATCACAAAAAAAACAACAACCTCTCCCTCTCCCCACATCCCTGCTGTAAGGGCATCCATGTGACAGTCTCCCTGCAGTAAGAGATAGATGAGAGATGGATCGGAGACGGGCTGACGTGTCGTTTGTCACAGAGGTGGAGGAGGTGGGTGTGGAGGTGCTGCTGTCGTTTGTTTGGCTGGCGGACAGCACGGCTGATAAAGCAGCAGTCTGACGGGGCTAATCTGATATCAGACCAGAGAGCCGAGGAAACACGACTCCGCTCCCGGAGTGCTGACGCACAGGAGAAATATCAAATCATCTTGTTGAGGCAAGATTTCCACAACAATCTTTCAACACACGAGCTGTAAACACACACACACACACACCTGTGCACACCTGTAAAACCTGCAGAGAGACGGGAAGCCGGAGGATCCACCGCAGAGTCCTGCTGCAGCTTCACTTCACTTCCACAGACTTTCTGAATACTTTATTATCCGCAGGGAGGGAAAGAGCTGGATTCTTTAACTTCTCATGGACTCGCTCTGAACTGGTTTAATAACACAATCTTTCAGTCCCTCAGCAAACACTTTCTACTAACCCGACACAAAAATCAGTGTAACACAGCTTTTCCCTCAGAGACTCCTTAACTTCCACTGCAGAAGATTTGTTTTCAGCTGGGAGTAAGAGATCACCTGGAGCTTCACGCACACACATTTCCCTGCTGTTATTATAAGTCACTGTCACCTCCTGCTGCAGGTCTCATGTAGAACGTTAATTAAACTGTGTTGCTTCGGCTTCTGGGGCCATTTCTTCCAAAAGGGAGAACACCAGGACGTGTTGGTTTGGTCATCTTCCGGGAGTGTCAGCAGGAAAACGGAGGTTCACCTCCATTTGCACTTCATCCTTCAGCAGATGGAGACCAGCTTCGGTCCAGACGTCTGAAGCCCCTCACCGAATAATTAATAATTAATCCTCAGATAGGATTAATAACTAAACATTGACAAGCCCTTAGTTACAAATCCTCTTTATACATCTTAAAATCATATCTTTAAACTTTATTTTAAACTGGTGTATATTTTTAAGTTGTTTTAGTTCATTATTGAGGCTGTGCCATAATTTTACCCTACAAATTAAAATTAAAAATTGTTTCCTAGTTATTCGTGCCCTATGTATTTTGAAATTAAGCTTTCCCCTTAATTAGTAAGCTCCGTCTTTAACGGTTTCACATTACAAAAAATGGTTACAAATATGGCAGCTGCCATGTATGCGGACCACAACAGGAAGAAATAAATAACTCATTTTAAGAGAATAAAAGTCATTAGATACCAATAGAAACACAGTTTATAACATATTTGCTTTTTTTGTCATTGACCTTTGATTTGTTACACACTGCACCTCGTAGACAGATTTTGGTTCCTGCTTTAATTTGGCTGTTAAAATTGAACTCAGTCCAAAATGACACCAAGATTCTCGATTGATCCGTTGTTTTTAACATAGCTGGCTGTAACTGGAAACTAATCTCTGGTTCCAAAGGCAATCATTTCAGATTGATCTTTATTTAGCTGAAGAAAATTCTGACACATCCAAGTACTGATGCAACCAAGACATGTACTGAAGCGTTGTCTGGGACCAGGGCCCCTGGTGAGACAGTAATATAGAGCTGAATGTCATCAGCATAATTATGATCTGTTTGGTTTGGTTTGTTTCCATGATCAGAGCTAGTGAGAGCATGTAGATGCTGAACAATAGGAGGGCCGACATGGAGCTGTAGTTACCACCTGATACAAAATAGTTCTGGTCTTTCAAGTAGAATTCATAGGGGGAGTGGTAGCCTATAGGTGTAAGAGGTTGGCTTGACTCTGTAGAACCTGGGTTCAAGACAACAGCGGTGCACCACTCTGGCCACCTGAGCAAGGCCCTTACCAGCTTCCCGGCTGCTGACACATGGCAAACCTAGACACGGGTAAAATGCAGAGGCTCATTTCCTATTTGGGGTTAATAAAGTAAAATTGTTATTACTATCCAGTCAGTCTGATATGATGTTCTGGTCCTCTGTGTCAGATGCTAAATCAGTCATGCATGGATGACATGAAGACATCAGGTGAACTAAAAATCTCACCTCCACCTTAAAGTTGAATGATTTTCTCCTTATCTCCATAATGTCTCAGTGCTGCCAGGTTCAGGTCCCCACAACATGAGTAAAACCTGGGGCACACACACTCACTGTATAACAAGGCCTTCTGGAAAAATGTCCTCGTTTGTCCTCCCCTGCTTCCATCTCTGTTTTCTTCATATTTTCAGGCAGAGAGATCCAGTCATCCATCTCTGTCTCCCTCCTCATCCTCTGTCCTCCTCATAGTTTTTTTGAGCCTGGCCGCCCACTTTGTAGCTTACAGTGTTATCCTCGATCTGTCTGTCGCCCACTCCACCTCTCCACTCTCTCACACTATCCACTCTTTGCTTTGTCATAATCCATCTCTCATGATGCTTAAAGAGCACACACACATGTACTCGCTGCTTTTTTTGTTTTCTTTTTCCATCCATCCAGAGCAGAGAGGCTGGATGAAGCTGTCTGCATCCAGCGCTGGAGACAACACATGAAATTATCATCAGTTTCCTCATTTATCAGCCTTTCATAGAAACTCTTCTACATCCCATCCCACAAAGCTTGATTTTAGTCTGCTGTGTCGTAGCAGGGAAACCTCTAAAAAGGACCAGGGTTAAGGATCCCTGCTGTAAAGACTTTACTTACATGGTTGTTACAACTAAGTAGTAAAATATTTGGTTTCAGACTCTAAATAGCAGTAAGGTTTACTCTGGATTCCGATTTAATGTCTAACGATAAAAATTTATTCCTTCAGTTTTCTTTTCTGAGACGTTAAAGCTCAACATCCAGAATGTGGTTCAGTCAAAGAGGAGCTTGTTTTTTATTTAAATGTCTGAGTCAGCACAGGAAGAAAATTGGATTCAGGAATTTTAGTTATTCCATGTGATTTAATATGAATGGATGTGACTGCGTTAAACCAGCTGTGGTATTGTCTCGTAGTGACCTTCTGGATCCTGAACCCAGTCGACTCGAACTCGTCTCAAATATGGTATCATGCTATTAGTGACTTACATCCAAAGTCTGACATGAAGTTTGTGAAATAATTTATTAAAGTGTGTTTTTGGATTAGTGGCTGAAGGTGGAGGCTGACTGGTTGACCCATGCATCAACTTATGCTAACAGTGTAAATATCATTCTACTTATTACTCACAAGCTCTGTCACAGAGGATAAAAATCCTTCTGAAACTGAACATTTGACATTTTAGAGGTCGCAATGTCGGGTCAGAAAAGATCACATTTTAAAACCATCTTTTCTCTCTGTCCTGTTTTCTTCCTCTTCTTCTCTCTGGGGGATGAAATCAGCGTGGTCAGGTTTCAAAACAGTTTTGACCTCAGCTTCCCCTGCAGGAGAACAGGTTGGGTCACCTGTCTCCTACCAGCAGGATGTACGACTCCTGGACTTTCTGTTTGCAGTGTGGCAGCATCGACCTCCAGGGCTCCACACGGCCAGCTGCTCAGAGGTCAACCAGAGAGAATCCAAACAACAAATAAGCAGCATATTCTCAGCTAGCATCTTCTTCTACTGACAGAAAAGTTGTTGCTTTCAAAGTTTTCAACAAGCCAAGTGATTACCTGCTAACTGAAGAGGAGATTACTTTCATTGTATTTTGTTCCTTTTAGAGTTGTTTGGGAGAATCGAGTACTAAGACCCATCAACTACAGATGTTTGCAGCACTTAGTGAGTCATGGGGTCTCGTGGTTTAATACTTGATGCAGTTTTTAGAAAGTATCTCTGAAGTAACTAAAAAAATAAAAGCAAACCATCTGGAATGATCACAGGCTACCAATACTCAGAGATAAAATACAACTCTGCCAGAAGGTCCTGATTTCTCTAAAATATGTGAATCCAGAGTCAGAACCGGTTGGTCCACCTCTAAGGAGCCTGAACGTGAAAATCTGGTCTGAGCAGCTTTATTCTTCATCCCAGTCAGAGCCGCTTACAGAAGCTCTCTGTCATTTCTCCAAGGAGTCTTCAGGAATAGTTCTCCAGGATCCTTGAAGGACTTTCCAAAGCTGCTCTTTGGATGATCCATCCCTCCATCAGACCCGTTGAGGTTCAGGTTCTGGGGAGGATCCGTCCCTCCATCAGACCCGTTGAGGTTCAGGTTCTGGGGAGGATCCGTCCCTCCATCAGACCTGTTTCCACTGATCTTCAGTCCAGTTCTTGTGTCATGTGACCTACCTCAGCCTTTTCTCTCTGTTTCCCTTCGGCTTCTTAACATCCACGTCTCCATGGAGACCATTTCTGACGAGGCTTCGGCCAACAGTAGATGGATCAGCTGAAGGTCCAGATGCATCTCTCAGGTCCTGGTTCAGGTATTTGCTGGATTTCAGATCGTGTTCCTCTGCTGTAGATGGTTTTTAGTCCTGACTTTTCTTCTTTTGTCCTCTAATTGTCCAGTTTCTGCCTCCATGCTGAGATAAGCCAAGTTTTCTGTCAGACTGTCTGATCTGGTTTTACAGATGAAACGAAAAGAAGAAATTGGAACACTGGTTCATTCCTTGAGTTAGCTGCCTTTTATTTGTCCTGCTTGAATGATTTGTAGCACCCGTTCGGCCACTCTTTAGGGTGGGAATGGTGGGTGCTTGGGTTCGTTATATGTAAAGGTGGATACCACGAAGCTGCACCTAGTAAGTGGATATTTCCAAACTTAAAGGTCAAACCAGTATTATGCAGAGTAGTCCTATGTAAGAAAGATATGACCCAGAGATTACTTAATTTAGGCAAACTGTAAGGCCTTCGTTTTAATAAACAATAATTTAGCAAAAATAAATATTAAACCCCCGGAAACAAAATATAAATCCCCAAATAGACATACAAAATAAAACAACAACCAATATAATATTCCCCACACAAAGAAAAACCCATACAAATTAGATGTAAACCTTGTTAGTTTCAATATATTTTTCCTCTTCCAAAACCACGATATCGTACGCTTAGCCCTTAGCTCAATACTCCAAAACACAGAACAATGTTTATTATTTAGCGGTGGTGGTGGGCCCACACACACACGCACACACACACAGTCAAGGTTACTCACGGTTCCTCGTTAACTCCACGGACTCAAAAGGAAAGACGTTGCAGGCCTGTTACTCTTTCAAAACATTCAGTGCGTCAAAATATCGACATCCCGGACGTTAAGGTGACACAGTGCAGCTAGCCTAGCTATAGCACCTCGTGGCTTGTAGCCTCCTCCTCTTTCCGCCGAGGAGGAGCTTGAGCTTCCGCGCTCCAACTCCGCTGTTTTTTTTTTTCCTGAGTCTCCTCAACTCGACTCTCTCCCGCCTCTGTCTGCTTTCCCGAACTTTCCCTTCCCCCCTCTCATGTCATTAGTCCCGCCCACTTGCGCCCTGCCCGCAAATCACCAGACACAGCGCTGATTGACTACATGCAAGGACCAATGAAATTACAGTAAAGAAAAACAACACTTACATTTACAACCTTCTGTTGCTGAATAAAAACTGTAGTGAAATAATCTTATAACACTCAGTATCTTATACCTCTATAAATTTAAAGTAATCTCCTGTACTTTATATTTAATTTTTTGTAATGTAAATATGTCAATATAAACAGCAAAAAGCAAATAAACGTTTACTTACTAATTAAACTTGATAAAGGATTCAAATGAACTCCTTAGATACCAAAGAACCACTGCATTGTGTTTTAACCCTATAACTGCCACAGGGCTACAGATTTATAGGTCAGAGTTAAGTTGCTCTGGAAAAATTGATCAAGTCTGCTGTAATCGATTACAACAAAGTCCGAATGATTGGAGAAATATCAAGAAAAAGGTTTGGTTTAATAGTCTTACAGTTTTTACCCGAGTGAATGCTGCAGTATGAGAGCTGTAGCCCTTCCACAGGTATTATAGATGGACATGTATTGAGAGATCTGCAGAGCTGTTTCTTCTGGTATCCTTGTGTTGGGCCTTTCTTCCTGTTTATGTTGCCTGTCACGGTGGTGACAGCAGAATTAAATCTGAGCTGTGGGCATTGAGAGCTTCTCTAGATGCCAGCATCTGACAATTATCCTGAAAGGTAATAATGTGAATGCAATTTGTCATGGCGGAGTTTGAGAGAAGCGGTGAGACGAGGAGAGAATGGAGGGGGAAGAGGAGAGCCAGAGATATAAAATACAAAGAGAGGAGGTGATTGGTCACACGGTGAGAGGGAGATTAGTCCGTCAGGTCGGCCGCTGCTGTTTTCTGCTGCTGTCGTCAGGTTTCCTCCGGTGTGCTCGCTCTGCAACCCAACAGACTCGACTGCTTCGCCTCTGCAAACATACATGAACAAATAACTCTCACCTACAACTATATCCTGCTTAAAACCCACACATGGAAGCAGCTGGGAATACTGGAAAGGGGCACAGGCTGTTTTAATTACTCCCTCTTTACCTGATCTGGTTTTCTACAAAACTACAAGAAGACATTAGCTGGTTGCTTCATGGAGGAGCTACTTAGAGGGAGGAGGTGCTAGCATCCTCTGCAAACCCACTGACCTTGCAGTGGCTCTGCAAATCTTTGGGGGTGAGCATTCTTAATTCCTCCAATTCCTCTGTGTCCATGTTTAGTTTGCACAGCCACAGTAGGACCTACTTTCCTTTAGAAAACAAGGCATTGTTGCCATGTTTGTCTACAGTCCCAAAAACCCCAGTTAAGAGGCCTGACAGCAGCTGCATTGTCTTTAAAATATGGATGGAAAAGACAGAGGAAAGGAACTACAAGAGTAACCACCTCAGTGAGATTGGGGTGGTTTGTAGGTGATTTATAAATGCAGCATATTTAAATTTTCTTCTAGTGCAGCCTGAACGGAGGGATAGAAATGTTGGAAGATGATAACCTGCTCTGGAACAGAACAAGAGCAGGCTGGAGGATAAAACAGCGTATCCACCTCGAGCAGACTGAGCATAAAGCACCCGCCACTGTTTCAGACCCACCAGTACAACTTCCTGTTACGAATAATAAGAATACGAAACCTTCAGTTGTCCCTCAGTGGGGAAACTGCTTTGTTGCAACAGTACAGGTGCAGTAAGCAGAAGCACACGGGTGATATCAAACAAGAAAGCACACAAATAATGAACAGTATCTGGACTGACAGGATGAGTATTTACAGTATATAAATATAAACATGTAAAAAGTAGTGCTGGGAAACAATTAAAATTTTTTAATTGCGATTAATCTCATGAAATGTTGGGATTAATCATGATTAATTGCATTGTTACTGCAAAATGTTATTTTCCTTTAAAAGAAGGCCTACTGTTATATGAAGAAAATGCAGTAAAATGCAGTTTACAAACACTAAATCAGGGATCTTCAACCTGTGGCTCCGGAGCAACAAGTGGCCATCTGGACCTTCCACAATGGCTCTTAATACATGACAAAAAAATACTAAAGAAATAACTGATGTTTCTAAATATAGATAAAATAACACATGCAGGTTTTTAGCAATTTTTCTTTCTTTTTTCTTTTCATGGAATAGTTGATTTAATTTTCCAGAACATAATAAACAAAAGATACAAGTTAACAATATATATATATATATATATATATATATATATATATATATATATATATATATATATATATATATATATATATCTTTTTCTTATAATTGTGTTGGAAACTATGGGCTTTTTTTTTTAACCAAATTTTCCTCAGATATCTACATCCCATAGAAGAAATTCTGTTCATCCTATTTCAAAAGTTTTATGTTTTTCTTTATTTTAAAACCTAAACATGGAAATAAAAATGTGGTTCTTTAAAAATAACTCTTCATTAAAAATATATATTAACTTGCCTTTTTTAAAAGTCTTGTAACATTTGCGTCTCTAAAGGAGTTTTATTTAGCTGGCTGAGGGACAAATGGCTCTTTGGATTGGAAAGGCTGCAGACCCCTGAACTAAGCACATAAACAGGTTTAGCAGCAATTTTCAGATAAAACATTTTTTCATATATATTTATAAAATCAAATATTTATGAGAAAGAAGGATGAAATGTGCAGGATTTACTAACTAAAAGGTAAAAAGTCAGCAGGATGGATTTAAAGCTGTGAAGCTGCTTCTTTCTAAACACAGAAGGAACAATATGTGATGAATATCAGCATCAGGTGAACAGACAGAAAGCAGGATGAGAATCTCACAGCTTCTAGATGGTGAGGAGAGAGAAATATTCACAATATGCACAATAACTTCCATCCATGCAGCTTCACTGCTTCATTATCCACATTTCTGGATATAAATTCTCTAACCTTTCATTCTTAGCTTGACTGTTTAGCTTCACCTCTGCACCTGCAGCCTCCGCTACCGGGAGTTAAGGGTTAACATCTGGTTTCCGGGTTTGGCGTCAGGTCTGTAGATGTAACTATAAACATGTGTGGTATCCACAGAAAGTCCAGAATCTCAGCTACCAGCTCAGTAAAACCATTTCTATCACCAACACACACAGTTAAGACAACAATAATTAAAAGACCAGGTACACAAACTCCCCATGAACACGGACAAACGACTTCTCTACTGAAAGCTCACATCTCACAGATTCCACAATTAATCAGTTAATACATTAGTGCAATAATAATGCGTCAATGTGCCCAGCTGTGGTGAAGGCAGTTGACGTGTTCGTTGTAAAGTCTGACACCTGCAGGGAGGAAAGACACAGCGAGGATGGATCAGCCAATGACGGGGCCGCATGTAGTCATGTAGACAAGTTCAAACTGAGCATCAGAATAAGGCAGAAAAAGGATTTAAGAGACTTTGAACGTGGCATGGTTGTTGGTCTGAGTATCTACTGGGATTTCCACCCACAACCATCTCCAGGGTTTCCAGAGATGGTCTGAAGAAGAGAAAACATCCAGAGCAGCAGTTGTCTGGACCAGGATGCAGCAGAAGACACACCGGGTGCCTCCTGCCAGCTAAGAACAGGAAACTGAGGCTACAATTCACACACACTCACCAACACTGGACAATAGAAGATGGAGAAACGTTGCTGGTCTGATGAGTCTCCATTTCAGCTCCACATTCAGATGCTCGGCTCAGAATCTGCTGGAAACATCATGAAAACATGGATCCATCCTGCCTTGGATCAACGCTTCAGCCTGCTGCTGGTGTAATGGTGGGGGGAGATTTTCTTGGTCCACTTTGATACCATCGTGTCATCATGGATGCAGCCGACAAACCTGAAGCAACTTTACCCCCCCCAGGGGAGTTCCTGTCCACATGTTTACATGTTTACCTGCTGTCCATATAAGTGCAATATCACTAATATTAATATCAGAAATGTTATACTTTGGACTACCACTACCTCATGCACATACATACTTGCACATATTTATCTAGGCTGCACATGCAAACTGGGCTCTTTAGTGTTTACTGTTATTTTTATTTTTATTTTATTTAAAATTGTGCTGTTTATATTCTATTGTATTTAGCTTATATTCTATTTATATTTAGCCTATATTTCTATTTTTTTTCTTTTTTTTTTCTCTTCATGTCTTATTTTATTTCACTTATTGCCCTCCTTCTTATGGCTCAAACCGGAACCTCAGTTCTAATTTCGTACCATAAACATGTAAATGTGAGCTGGTATGACAATAAAGTTCCTTGAATCCTTGAATCCTTGATGCTGCCATGTCAATATGAAGCAAAACCTCTGAGGAAGGTTTCCACCACCTGCTTCAACCATCACACCAGGATTAAAAAGGGGGTGCGACCGGGTACTAGAAGGTACCTGGTAATGTGAACGGTGGGTGTATTAGGATGGTCTGTTTTGTGGGGAACTTGATCTAATGCAGTGGGAACAAGAACAAAGAAGAAACTTCAAGTTTTTCTCTGATTCTAATTGAAGGTACTGTTGCTGCTTTGGTTTTAAATGCATGTACGCTAATTGAGATTGTTTTTGAATTTTAAACTATAGTTCATCAAAAATTTATTCAGAATATTTCAAAATTCTTCAAAGCAGAGCAGCAGAATTTAGACTCAGTTTTTTCTCTCTTTTGTGGCAAATCAGCTGCATCCAAGTCTGAAGAGTCTGGATTCATTAAAACTGGTGGAAAAACCTCTGATTGGCTGCCCTGTCTGACTGTACCAGACCAGAAAGTTCTTCCTCACTTAAACACATCAGTCAACTTTCTGTCTTCAGTCTTCTCCTGCATGTTACAGCTTAAGCAACGGTCTTATTACCGTTCCCGAGCTTTTATCAAAGCTGCTGCTGGAGACGTCCACCCAGACCACCACCCAGACCTGTTCTAGTTCTGATGCCAGGTTTCCTTCAGTCTGCCACCCAGATCCAAACTGAGCCTGTAACTTTCTCCCAGGCTGGTATTGATCAGAGTGCGACCCCATTTTCTGCTTGTCTGGTAGTGGTTAAAGCTGCAGTAATCAGCAAAGTTCATTTATTTCTTTTGCAATTAAAAAAGCTGCTGTTAAAGTGTCTGCAGAAGAAAAGAGGAGCTCGATTGCTATTTTTCCCTCTTGTGTTTCTCTGATTGTGTAAGCTCTCATTGTGTTCAGATGTAAGAAACATCTTCATCCCATTATCTGCAATACTTTCTCATATTGTCAGAAATTGTTCCAAAACTTTCTCCCTCTGAGATCGAAGTGTGTGCAGATCAATAACGAACTGCTCAGTGATTACTCCTTCATCTGCTGAAACTCCTGCTTTTTCTCATTTCTCTCCTCACCTCAGTGTTTCAGAACAAAACGGTTCCCCGCCTGCTTCCACTCCTCCACCCACCGTCTCTTTGTCATCCTCCATCTATTACTGTCGCTGTGAAAAGGACAGAGAGAGATTTGGCTGCAGGAAGCTGTATTTGGGGACATTTTGGCCTTTTCTTTTAAATTATGTCCTTTTTTTATTTCTGGTTCATTATGCAGCTGAACTGAAGATTATGCTGCTCTGACATTTAATTTTTAATTATTTTTTGTCCGTCAACAATCTGTTATGTCATCAGTTAACACAGAAACTTTTCTTTATATCAGTCGACTCCTTGACTTCAGTTCATTTGTGACATTTACCTCACATTACTTTTTTTTTCCAGAGTTTTGGGGACATTTCATTGTTGTTTCTTATCTTAAACAGAACCTCAGTGCTTTCAATTCTTATATATATTAATTTTCCAATCACAAAAACAGTTTTCAGTGAGCTCAGTGTTACTATAGCTGAAAATGAACAAGATGGACTCCATGTGGAGACGTCTGATAGCAGGAGCCGGATCCACAGAAAAATTACACTCTCCTCTTTAATATCTCACTTCAAGGTAAATGGGTTTGAAAAGGTCAGTCCAGGGAGGGAAACCATCAGTGTTAACTTGATTTTAAGCTGTAGATATTTGTCTGCAATCACCTAAGATTGGGAGTAAAAAAAAAAAACACACTCCCCATCTTTTCCTGTCCATTCATGACGGTGTTGTTCAGATGTAAGAAAGAAGCCATGCGTGCTGGGCGGTACACCGGTTCACACCAAACAATGATTTTTATGTTTGTTCTAATATGAATCTGATGGTTCAAACAGCCTGAACTACGCTAGAAACCTAGTGCAGCAGGAAGCTGTTTGAGGGGGGGACCGTTTTCACTGCTGCACCACTACACCTGCAGTAGAGCAGCTGTGTTGTTGGAGATGTTGAGCGGTGGAAATGGATGGAGAGAGTTGAGGAAGTGAAGCTGTAGCAGACATTGAACATGATGACGTAACAGAAAGCAGCTATCACAGCATAAATATCAACTGTGGTTTCAGGATCGCCTCCCCGATGCAGTCATTGAACCTGACAATGAAATCTTAAAAGAGAAAACGCTCCAGCTCAGCCAGTTAAAGTGGGCTGTAACATCAGGAGCAGAATCAGCTGGTAAAGTTTTTACTGCTCGGTGCAAACGCAGAAAACAAGTTAGGAAAAGCAAACCAAGTGAAAAGAATATGAGCTCACCTGAGTGGGAAGAAAGCTACTAAACAAATGCGCTAAGTTAGCTGCTTCAACTCCAACTTTATTTATAAAGCACTTTTAAAACAATAAAGTTGACCAAGGTGCTTCACATCAAAATAAAACAGTAAAACAATAAAAACAAAATATAAAAAACATATAAAATAAAACAGTGTAAATATATAACCATCCGTCAAAATAATCAGTCAACAACCAACATCTCAACGTGTCAAAAGCCAAAGAGAAAACGTGAGTTTTAAGCAGGGATTTATAAACAGCCTCCATAGTATGTGGTGGCAACTGGTTCCACAGTTTGGGTCCAGCTACAGAAAAGGCTCGCTCACCTCTAAGGTTCCTCTTGGTTGATCTGATCTGAGGGAGCGTGGCGGCGTGTAGGGCTGTCAATGAAGAGAAGTAAAAAAAAAGTAGAAAAAAGGAGCCAAAGATACAGTAGATAGAAGCAACAAGCTTCAATCCAAACTAACAGCAGACAAGCAGCGGCTACACCTGCACAGAAACACAGAGAATTTCCTACAGCTGTTACAGGTGAACTAAGCAGACAATGAAAAATAACCAAGACGGCAACAACATGCATCACAACAGCCTCCAGAGTACTGGAAAGAGATGCCAAGAAGAGAATCCCACAAAGAATAAAACAGATGTAACCACAGAAACACGTCATTGTGAGGAATAAACTGTTTATTAATAAAAGCTCAGTTTTACTTTATTCATTCATTTTTTCCTTCGATGCTACGGAGCTGAATGTCATCATAGTTTCCGATGACATTTTTAACATTTTTACAGCTTTGAAAGAGATTATTTTCTGTCGATCTTTAAAGATCAGAGCTAAGGTTCCTGTCTCCTCTGTATCAGAGAGAAATCTGAACAATCACCATTAGATATGTCATGAGTCTGAGCTGTTCGTGTAAAGCAGGACGTGAAGGCAGAACATGTGATGCACCATCAGGTATTTGAGAGGAACGGGTGCAGCAGAAGCTCAGAGGAGTTTCCTTTAAAGCCATGTGACAGCTTACATGTGGAACATGGGAGGAAAGGTGGAGCAGCTGCTAGCATGTTTTCTCAGTCCCTCCACATCCTCCTCCACCCCCCGCCCGGCTGTTGGGAGCTGCGTTCAGGACTCGGCTGGTTGTATGTTGTCAACAAACAGAACCCTGCAGCCCCAGCAGCTGCTGTCAGACAGGTCGCTGCTGCGATCACGACAAGCCGACTTGCAGCTTATCAGCTCCACTGCTGTTTGTTCTGGGTCACGTCTGAAACTGCAGCATTTTCTACAACATCCGGGAGGTGAAAGGTTGCATTCGTGTCTTTTTAAATCAACAGATCATTCAGAGTGGAGCTATTGTTACGATGATGGTGTTCAAATGAAATCCCAGGAGCACAAAAACTGGACGAATCATTGAGTTTTTATTCCCTAATTAATCACAGTCGGTCCTTTGTTTGCTGTAATCTGTGTGGGTGAAGAGGAGCAGTGGACAGATAATGTCATTTAAAAAGGCTGAAAGGCTTTTAAAAATGAATTATCACCACAGCAGATTAACAATGAAAGAAAAGGGCTAATTAGAAGCAACTGGAACTAATTAAAAAGTGTCTTTGTGTTGTTTCTATTTACACAAGCAGTTTAGTTTGTGATGGAAGGAAGTCAAACGATAATTTTCATTACATCCAGTTACACTGTAAACTCTAACAAGTTAAGTTCACTTAAAATATGTAGGAAGCCGATCACCTTAAGAAAAGTGAGTAAACAAACTTAATTGTGGAAAGTATTGAGAAATGATTATATTTGAGTGAGCTGTACTTTTTTTGAAGTCGTGATCACTTAATAAATCTCAGTAAAGGTAAATCAGATCAAGCTTAAATACTATGAGTCACAAGAACTTCATATATTCTGCCAAAAGAAGTGGGCGTTACTTGAAAGTTGTTATACAGCATTATGAAACCCATATTATATTTTTATTTAAATATTTGTGAACAATGACAACAATCTACATGCTGTTCATTCTGAACGTTACTATCAAAGGTCAAGTTTGGCTGAACAATGGCAGATAAATTAAAACAAAATAATGTCATCCCACTGCTGTATTGACAAGACATTTTCTAATACAACACAAATTTTAGGTCAGACCATCTCTGTAGCACCACAATACTTTAACAGAGTTTTCAACATTTGATCTTATTTTAAAAATTACATATATACTCTAAATAATAGTACTTAGCTATATAACGATTTTTGTTTATGCTTTAATTGTTTAGCCTCAGTCCAAACACAAACAAAAAAATCCTAATGCAATTCTTTTCACAGTTATTGTAAAGCTTGATCATTTTTATGAGAGCGGGGGATCATTCTTCCTGAGTGATGAACCAAACACAGTTTCTTATTTCTGGAGAATACAACATGGCAACCTCTGCAGCTCCACCACAGAGTAATTCGTCACAGTTTCATTATTAAAACATTATATATATATATATATATATATATATATATATATGGTCAAATATAATATCCAATTCAGTTCAAATAAATACATAAAATATTCAATAATGCTTTGTTCAGCCCCATCATACTCACACTCATGTAGACAACGATTATAGCTAGCCTGCCTACATTTTTTAAAGTTTACAGTTTGGGGCTGAGCTTTTGTTGTCCCGAGGTTCAACAATATCTTCTGGATGAACTCAAATGTGCTCTTCATACCTTTGGGATAATCCGGATGGAGTGCATACATTAAGCCAAAGAGAAGACAAAGTGCTTGAGAGGTTGCAGAAATCTGGTCCATGACAATGTTTCCTTCAAGGATGATTGTGTGTCCTCAGCCATGACTCTAAGAGCCCCAACAGGGACCTGGATGAAGTCAAATACAGTGTCCGAATCCTACAATCAGAAAAAAAGAACGCATCTCAACTCCTCAGTGTCTGCAGGACAGTTTAAAAAAACAAAAAAACAGACCTGAACAACTTTTTCTGAAGTCTGAGAACTGAACCGGAGGTCTGACCATCATACAGAGACAGACTCTGCAGGACAGCAGTGCGTCTTGTTGTGATGTCATTGGCCTCATGGAAGAGATGACAAAAAACAAGCAGAAGGTTATAGGAAAGGCAAACCATCTGGAATAAAGGTGCATATCTGCATGTGCTCAACATACAACATTCTACGTGATTCAGGGAGTTTAAGAATTGCTTGTGCTGCAGTTGTAGACGTCATTATACAGTAGCAGCAGCTGCAGGCCTGGTTGAAGCAGGCAAGCACACTCCCATAAGGAGGTAATGATGAAGAACCTGAAACAACACGTCCTGCATATGGATTGGCTGGAGGAGGCGATCACGTGACTGGCCTACAACTCCTTTTCTGGATTTTAAGAGGTCAATGAGACGAGTGGTGTGGTGGTCCAGAGCTTCAGAGAAGTCTTTCTTAAGGTTCTTACTGGCAACTCTACAGAACTCAGCGAACACCTTGACAAACAAGAAACAACGTCCAAAGGCTTGTTTACGCCACCATGGGGGTCACTTACTGTAAATATTTGACTGTCATACACAGAATAACATTTCTCAAAAAGTAATAAGCAAATTGAAGAAAATTAACAATGTGTTAGGTCTACTAAAAATAAAATTAATCATTAAAATAATCTAAAGAAATAGAGTAATATAAAATGAAAATAAAGATTGTGGTTCAGCAGAAACATAAGTGGGCTACACCTGGTTTCTGTGAACCTGCTTCTTGTCTGATCCATCATTTTCTTCACATCAGCCTTTTCTCTGCTTCACTTTCAAGCTGTCGTCTGACTGACTCAAGAGTATCTGCATTTTCACCATCAGGAAAATTTGGCAATTTGTCTCACTTCTTTTTGACCTTTTTTTATGTTACCACATGATGTCTCTCCTTCAGGGAAATCCCTCCTCCGTTTGTTCACATCAGCCGTTTCAGATCTTCTCATTTTTCTGCAGAAATTCCCCATCTTGAACTTAATGCTATTCTTCCATCCATAATACCCACTGGGTGATGCAGCTTCCTTCAGACAGGGATGTTTTGCAACCAGTGCAGAGGCCACTCTGTACTGTCTCGAGAAACATCCGTCCAAAGAGTTCCATCTTTCATGTATCATGCATTCACTGCATCCTTCACCCAGCAGACACATAATTAAAAAACTGTATGAATCTACAACAAACAACAACAACATAAAAAGAAAAACAGAAAAATACCTTATTCAAACAAAATGTGTTAGATATCAGGAAATGCATCACTATTTAATATTACTAACATTTTCCTTTTCTAAATGAAGGTAAAACCAACCTTGTCCCTCGTCTGCTGCGCTGGTTTTAGTATTTGTCAGGGTCTCGTACCACCTGCAAGCAGTAAAACACACAAGTATTCAGTTCCAAGCATTAAGCATTAAACAAAATACTGTAATTATTCAACCAGTCAAATGATTGACTGTTAGTGTCAATAATTTCATTTGAAAACGACACAAATCTCTTCCTGTTAGCCCAAGTTAATGTGAGTTAGTATTTAGGTAATGTCTTTGAAGGAACACCTATAGTTATTTAATTTATATTTTATAGCTAACTGCTGCCCAGAAAGGCCGTTTAGACCGAGTGAAAAACCCTTCACTCAGATGGGCTAATGTTGAGCTGCTGCTAACTTTTTAACATCTGCTATGTGAACACAGGCGAAGAAAGTCGGAGCTGTTGTTGGTTTCCTCAAAAGCTCCCGCTCAAAAAAAAAAAAGCCTTAAACTTACCGAACAATAGAACCAACCTTCCGTAAGACCAATGGAGCCGCGTGCACGTTAACATGAGTTTGAATCGTGATTATACAATTATGCAGGTAAAAAGCACAGAAAACTCTATGTAAACAAGTAAATTTGAAAAACTAACATGAATTAAGTTTAATGTACTATTTAATTTTAGTCAGGCAAAAGTTTGTATAGAAACTATAAAAGCTCAAATCAAACAGGTTTGTTACTCATCCCTCATTTCCGATTATAGATTTTCTAGTAAATAAGAAATAAGTAAAACTATGTAATCAGCGTTCACCTGTTCAGCTTCCTGCTAACACAGACATCCAACCAGCCAATCACACGGCAGCATGTAGGCACGTAGACGTGGTGAAGACGACTTGCTGAAGTTCAAACTGAGCATCAGGATGAGGAAGACAGGGGGTTAAAGTAACTTTGAACGTGGTATCGTTGTTGGTCCAAGAATTTACTGGGATTTTCACCCACAACCATCTCCAGCGAGCAGCAGTTGTCTGGACCAGGAAGCAGCAGAAGACACACCGGGTGCCTCCTCCCAGCTAAGAACAGGAAACTGAGGCTACAATTCACACACACTCACCAACACTGGACAATAGAAGATGGAGAAACGTTGCTGGTCTGATGAGTCTCCATTTCAGCTCCACATTCAGATGCTCGGCTCAGAATCTGCTGGAAACATCATGAAAACATGGATCCATCCTGCCTTGGATCAACGCTTCAGGCTGCTGCTGGTGTAATGGTGGGGGGAGATTTTCTTGGCCCACTTTGGGCCCCTTAGTACCAACGTGGCCTGGTTTAACCACCAGGGTCCATCCCCTTACCAGAAGGTGGACCTGAGAAAGTGGACTTTAAAAGTCACCTTAATGGAAATAAAAACCTTTTACGGTCAAACGTTATCTTCAGCATTGGCAACTAAATTAAATTGAGGATTTGCTTTATAATTAAACTGATCTGAACAAATGGTGCCTCCTAACCCTAAAGGGCCTAAAGTTATGTGTCTACAACACACATCTCACTGGTTTTAGCAGACAACAGCACATTACCCTGTTTTAGCTGCACTGGCTCCCTGTACGTTTTAGAATTGATTTTAAGGTTTTACTGATTACTTTTAAAGCTTGTTTGGGTCTGGCACCCGGCTACATGACAGAGATCCTCAGGCAGGTCCCTTTTAGCTGTGCCAGGGTCCAAACTCAAGACCAGAGATGAATGAGTTTTTTGGGTCCGAGCCCCTCAACTCTGCAACGACCTGCCTGAGGAGATAAGGCTGGCACCATCAGTTTCATCTTTTAAGTCTCTTCTTAAAACAAACTTTTATCGACTGGCTTTTTTACAACCTTTTTATTTTTTATTTACTTTATTTCTGACTTATTTATTGTCCAAATGTACTCATGCATGTGTCTTTTCTTTGTTGATCTTATTACCTTATTTTGCTGTGTGCTGTTCAGCACTTTGTAAACCTTGTTTATTATTTTTATTATTATTATTATTATTATTATTATTATTATTATTATTATTATTATTATTATTATGTGCATCCCTTGAGTTAGGAGCCTAAAAATTCTTTCTTTCACTGAGGATTAGTGAAAAGCTTGAAAAACCTTCAGAAAGTCTGGAGAACTGGACCACATTAAAAGCTGACAGCAAGGTCTGATGTCTGGGGAAAGAACGAAGACTGGATCAGGAAATCCGTATATTACTAAAGCTCTTCCTCTAACATCAGGTGGTGGTTGAGGCTGTTATGGTTCTAACATTTATTTATTAATCCAATATACAAATGTTTGTTTTAAAACCAATATAACACACGAGCCTCGAAATAACTCAAAAACCAAAAGAAGCAGGGACAGTAAAACCAGTGCACACAGACATGTAGGACGGTCTGAATGACCCTACATTCAGAAAACAAACGTCTGGCTTGGGGTTCAGTTTCCTCCATGAGATCAGTCGATGCTGAAAGGATTCTGGTTTGTATTTGTGGATTTGCAGCAGACAGTGGGGTGTCGTCTCCGGGGAGCGTGGGGTGCTTCGTTATCCAAACAAGCCTGCAGCTCACCTGCTCTTCGACCGCTTGTCACTGTTCTTGTTTACATGAGCCGCAGGCAGATTTGTGGTGACATATTTGACTCCAAGCAGAAAATAAATGGGCTTTTTAAACAGTGAGAAAAAATGTGTGTAAGAGCTTCTTCACAGAGAAATGGAAAAGAGTGTGAGACGGAGGAATGATGTGATACCGAGACTGAGGCTTTATCACAATCCTCCCAGAACAAATCCTGCCATTTATTCTGCTGCAGCCATTTTTCTCTCTGCTCCCCGCTTATCTCAGCAGGGAGGCTTTTCAGCTGTAAAAATACAAACCTTGTTTCAGAGCTAAGAGACGAGTGGAGAGCCGCATCCTCTGCTTCGTGTCGAGTGTTTGATAAGATCTGCTCTGCTGTGTCAGGACGTCCTGTCAAACTGGAGCTCCTGCCGTTAAGAATACACCCACCGAGAATACGAACTCATAAACTCAGCTCACCGCAGGAAGGTTCACCAGCCTCTGGCCTCTTTGTTTTTGTGTTTCATACCAAAAGGCCTCTTTGCTTTTAGATTTTATTTAAGCACCTAATCTGAAGCAGTTTAAAATAATTGGTGTTAAGACTTCTTGCCTTGTTTCATGTAAATATGCAGCCATAACAAAGGCCTCTGACTGTAGCTCCTTTAATGATTAATTAAGTGAACCTCCGGCTGTTTGTATGTTTTGGGGAAACATCCTGCCCGCTGCAGTTCAGCAGGAGGTGACAGCTGAAATAGGACACTTTAATTAACACAGCGGACTCCGCTGAGTGCAGCTCTGCTGGATGTGGGAGGCTGCAGGTTGTGCAGGTGAGCAGAGGTAACCAAGGCGACCGAGCCCAGCGTCCGCCTCCTGAGTGGTCCCTGAGCACATCCTCCCATCTGCTCACCTTTGACATTTACCTCTGTCTGAGTGACAGAAAGTTTCAAGCAACAATAATTCAACCAGATCTCACACCCTGGTTTTGTTGTTGTTCTGGGATGGAAAATGAACTTTCAGACGACTGGGTTGCTATCACATCAGCTTTAAACAGGGTTATTGTGGCCAAATTATTTATAACAATAAAAGCTGTTCTCCATGTTTTCCGTGTGTGTGGAAAGAGGAGTGAGTGTGTACGGGCTGATGTTACAGCTGTTAGCAGCTAATAACCAAGCTTTCTGTTTGTTTTTAGTGTATCATGGTTCAGCGAACCAAACAAACGCTTTTCATCATGTAGCTCGAAACTCAGCAGCTCTGAAATTCTTCCTTCACATCATGAAATCAAGTTTTTCTCATGTCAGAATCTGATGCAATGAAATGATTAATCCATTCTTCTCCAAGAGAGGGTTTAATGGAAATCAGCAAGTTGTCGTGGTTCCTTTTCTCTCAGCCTCCAAAAATGATGCTGATCATTTTTCATGACAAACTTATTATTATTTATTTTTATTTTTATTATTAATAATCATAATTTTGTTATTTTTATTATTAATAATAAACTGCTGCTGCATAAAATAAGAAAAAACACAGCATGAAAGTGATTAAATTAAATAAACCCAGTTCTGCAAACACGATGTGAAAAAAGAAAAGAGAGATCGGAGAGCTGGTGGAGGAAAACGGGAAAATAATCAGTAGGGTGAGAAAACCGCATGTTCACTCAGATTTTTATGTAATTATATTTATTGAAAAGTGCTAATTGTGTTAATTAAAGCCAGTTTGAAACATCTGACTTGTCTGGGTTGTGTGAACTGGTGTTCGGCTGCTGTGGAGGGTTTATTAAGTGATCACACACACGGTGGGAGACGGACAGGTGAAGGCTTCTGGTGGAGCTGCTGGTCCTTGTGGTTCTTCGGGGGTCTGGCTGCTGACAGGAAAATCGATGCACCAACAGGAGGAGTTGAGGATGAGGAGGAGGGTGAGCAGGCAGGTTGGAGGATGAAGATGTTGGTGTTTAATTATCCAGGCTGTAGTCCAGGTTTTATATTTTAAAAACTGGTTACCGGGTCTGGGTCTTGTAGCTGATAAACATTATGTACTTCAGCCTGTAGCTACAGTAACCTGGACCTTCATTGTTCCTTTTGTATGAGTTGTATAAGAACCCAGATATTTGTGTGTAAAGGCTTCACAGCTGCTCTTTGTCACCTGTTTTGTCCGTGCCGCTCACCTGCAGTGTAATCCCTTTAACAGCTCGTGCTGTCAGTCTGTTCTGTTCTCTTTTACTTACATAATCTCCATCTCTAACAATGAAACACCTGCAGCTCACCTTAAACGTGTGCTTGCAACTCTGCAGTTGTTTTCAAGTCCTTTCTTGAAACGAGTTTAGGACACATTCAGCGCCTGCTTTCAGTGGTGCTGTGTCACAGACTAATTTATCAGTAATAATGCGTCTGTTTCACAGGAAAATCATAATTTACCAGCCCATTGAATTTCCACACGTCCCTGCTGGCTGCAGGCTTTAGTGGCCAGAAGGATGAGCCTCATCCTGACAGCTCGGCCTCGGACATCTGCTGCTCCTCTGCATCTAAAGAAAGCAGCCGAGTTAGTTCATCATTTAATCCTCGCGCTCGCAGATGCCTCCCTTAGGAACGTTGTCCTTATCGTTCCAGCTCAAAGGAGGCCCTGGAGCATGCTGAGGGGAATTATATGTCTTATTCAGCCTGGAAACACCCTATGATCACAGCAGAAGAGAAAAAGAAAACCTCTTCAGACAGACAGGTGTCTGAGCACAGATGCGCATACTCAGACACATAAAAGATAACTGAGTGGGTGGCGAAGCTGTGAGCAGCAATCCTGAGAAGATGACATCATCCTCAAGCATCACTTTTCTTTAAGTGACTCTCAAAGAAAAAGGAGGTCACAACAGCAGAAACTGGACGTTGGCAGGTGTTTGGGATCATTACCATGGACAGGAGAAGTCTAAACGGGGGAGGGTTAGCATCAGAGCTGCAGGTTTTCATGGTTCTTTATGTCCAAAATGCTCAGCTCCTTCTAGTGATGTCGTTCACAAACGAGCCAGTTCTCTGTGGTTAGTGGAAAACGTCTTTCTGTAGGAAAGACACAACTTAAGAAGGGGCACGACTTTTTAATGGACGCCCCACCTTATATGTTTGAATTTATTTATTTTTTTAAAAAGGGACAGTGTAAATTAATATACATACATAATGTAAATATACAGGATGGAAAGCTAATTTTCATCCTTAGCCCGTTGCCAGGCCAACACAATAAACAATAAGAATAACAATGTTTACAACAATAAGAATAATAATGAAAGGACATAAAAACAAAATAAGAATATAATTGATTTGAGACCAGAGGGAGTACCCCACCAGTTAGGATCGAGGCTGTGTTAAAGTGCAGAGGGCTAAATTACATCACATGGTGTTAAAGTGCTAAGTGATGAGTGGGCTGCATGACAAAGTGCATGACTGATATTGCACATCGTCCTACCGATAGGTCACATGTTCCTCCTTTGTTCTTGTTTCTTTTGGCAGTAGATTGCAGTGTGGTGGAAGCAGACCTGTTAGTAGAAACAGGGCTAAAGTGACCCGTTGGTGGGTCTGGATTAGTGGCTCATGGAGAAATGAGTAATCTAAAATGTCCTGATGTTCAGATTTTGAACTTGATTCTAGTGATTCTGTCTTAATGGTGTGAATGTGAGCGACAGACTGCCACACAATTTCCCTCAGGATCAATAAAGAATTTATCTTCATCATCTTCGTTCATTTATTTGTTTTGATTCTGTGTTTAGTTTCCCATTAAAAAGGTCATTAAAATGTAAAATTCAACTTGTTTCTTTTAATGAAAAAAAGTATAAAAATGTGGCTTTTATTTAAAAAAAATCTTACTGAGATACAAGCCATTCATGATTTCTAAATGAGGCTAAAGTAGCAGTTAAATGAAGAACTAAAAGAGCTGAATCTTTGAAAAGTTCCTTCACATCCAGACGGACATGCGGAGCTTCAGGCTGCAGCTGAAGCAGAACTCGGAGGCGACGCCGTGACCCGACAACTCCTCACAGTTTTCCATCAAAGATTTTATATTGCACATTTTAAAGTGAACAGTAGAAAAGGTTGATGGAAACGGCTCCTTACATGAGCCAGTTTATTTGTTCCAAAGCAGATGGCGATGCATCCGATTCCCATCATCCACTTTTTCAGGAACCTGACCCTGGACCTGGCAGGTTGGTGGAGGCCAGAACTCTGTGGTTAAAACACTTTCAGTCATTCTGAGCAGGGAAATCGGGGGAAACTGCTGCTTTGGGATGATGAGCTTGTTAGTCCGATATTTGTTTTTAGCTCTGGTCTTGGTCTCCACCACCTTCCAGGGAAAATGAATGTCTCTTTAGCAGCTAATAGCTCCACCAGGTTCAGCAGCTCGTCTCTGTCTGCTGTCTGCAGCAGAGCAGGTCATGTGTGGAGGCTTTTCCAGAACTTCCTTATGGATAAAAGCACGTGTGATTAAACCGATTTAAAACAGGCGATGAGCTCTGACTCTAAAAGAGTCGTACAGATGACGAAAGCTGCAGATAGGTTCTGTAAATTACCACCTTAAATTCCCTCTGCACTCTTCACACCAAACTTCTAATTTCAGTGGAGGAAAATCATTTATTTATGTCTTTATTTATTCATGAGAAAAATTAAACGCTGAATTTAATGGCAGTGCACTTTAGGGAATGTGTGTAAAGATGCCTCCTCCGCAGTCAGGAGTAATAACGGCGCCTTACATGTCGACATCATGCTCCTCCAGCTGCTGCAACAAGCCGAGCCGTGATGTATTTTTAATGTCATTAGTTTTAAGGACGTGTTTTCCTGATTGGAGGGAATTTCAGACGGTGCATCCTCTCACAGCAGCTGCCATTTCCTTAAACGGATTTATTTCTTTAGAAACACATAAATCCTGCTGCTTTTCTTCTGGTTAACAGCAGTAAAAATAAACTTTTTCTCATTTTTTATTTTCAGTTTTCACCAGTTTCATGTGTAACCACAGGGAGACTTTTCACAGCTGACAAGCTAAAAAAATTCAGCTTTTGGTTTGTTTCTGAGCAGAACTCCAAACACACCAACTATTCTGTTTGGGTCAAATGAGTTTTTCTGATCTTTTCATTTGGAATAAGTAATTTTTTAACTTCAAACAGCTGAACAACTTCTGCTGATCAAATCCATGGACCAGATCAGGAGGACGTCACCCTTCATCTGCGTCACCATGGTGATGCATCCCCTCCTTGACCAGTCTGAGCAGCATGGCAGCTCAGTCATGTGGGAAACGTTGGGTGGATTTTCCTCTGTGAAGAGCTCTGACCCAGATCTCGTGTGCTTTCAGGACTCGCTCAGGGGACGTTCCATTTCTGAGAAATCAGGCTCACTTAAAAGGCAGACGGCATCCAACTTTATTTACCTTTTTAACCTGATGTGAGCTTCCCACTGCAGCATTTAGCTGTTTGAAGGATGTCATGGTCTGGTTACCACAGAACTTCACCGGCTGTGCTCCAAATGCCGGAAATCTTGGAGTTACTAGTTAAACTAGAGAAGTAAGAAGCTTCGGAAGTCATGTTTTTTATTTATTCTTTTTTTTTATCAGTTATGGCAGATTGATGAAGGAAAAACTGAACTTCCTGTAAAATAAAGACCTCGGTAGGGTCAGGGGGTGTTACTGTGACGCGTTTGAAAACAGAGCATCTGATCTGAAGTGAAACGACCGCTGACCAAGCATTTTTTTACATAAAAAATATAGAACACGTTAAAACACAGACCCACTCCAAGCAAATCAAATAAATAAAGGCCAAAGTCTGAACATTAAGACACTTTAAACTGGCTAATTTCTCCATTTATTCCTGACACCATTTTAATTTAAATGTGGCTTCCAGCTCTCTCTGTGGACCTGGTCTGTAATACGACACAGAGACCCTTCCTTCTTTATGCAGTAGGAGGATCCCAATTTTTCCTCATGATGCACCCGTCAAAATAAAGTCCAGCTTCTTCTAAAGATTTGGCTCTTTTGGAAAAGAATCTTTTCGATCACGACAAAGAATCGACTCTTTGAGCCGACTTAATTTTTACTATTTTTACTTAAAGCTGCTAAAGTTTCCTTTTCATCCATGAGAAGGAAGTTTTTGAAGTAACACGTCTGCATGGTCCTTCCACCAGAGCCGTCCTCCACTGCTTTGTCCATATGAAGACACACTGTCATGATTCACCACTGACCTTCTCAGTCGACACACACACACACACGCACACACACACGCACGCACACACACAGACGTGCAGCTTTATGTTGCTGTCAGAGAATATGAGTAAAGGGTTGTTCCTCCTGTAAATGCAGAGTGACATTGGAGCTCTAACACACCGACTCTGAACGCAGCCTGAGGTGCTGAGCTGAATGACAAATGTTTGCCGTAGCGTGGATAACACACACACACACAAGGCAAGGCAAGGCAAGGCAGTTTATTTGTATAGCACATTTCATGTACAGGACAATTCAAAGTGCTTTACATAAAACAAAGACATTACAGATATTTAGAATAGTAAAAGGCATCAACACATAATCAACACATAATCACAATAAAATAATAAATTACATTAAAATGATTAAAAGCAAGATAAGTTAAAAAAAAGTTACCGTGCAGATTTCATGCATAGGCGCATGAGAAAAGAAAAGTTTTTAACCTGGATTTAAAAATGTCTACATTTGGGGAAAGTTTAATCTCCACTGGCAGTTTGTTCCATTTGTTTGCAGCATAACAGCTAAATGCTGCTTCTCCATGTTTAGTCTGGACTCTGGCCTGGACTAGTTGACCAGAGTCTTTGGATCTAAGAGCTCTGCTAGGTTTATATTCTCTGAACATATCACAGATGTATTCTGGGCCTAAACCATTCTGGGATTTGTAAATGATCAGAAGGGTTTTAAAATCTATTCTGTGACTGACTGGAAGCCAGTGTAAAGATTTTAAAACTGGTGTGATGTGTTCAGATCTCTTAGTCCTGGTTAAAACTCTAGCAGCAGCGTTCTGGATGAGCTGCAGATGTTTAATGCTCTTTTTAGGAAGTCCTGTTAAAAGACCATTACAGTAATCCAGCCTACTGGAGATGAATGCATGGATGAGTTTCTCTTGGTCTTTCTGGGAGACTAAACTTTTAATTCTGTTGATGTTTCTGAGCTGGTAAAAAGCTGTCTTAGTGACAGCTTTGATATGGCTGCTGAAAGTCAGATCTGAGTCTATCAACACTCCCAGGTTACGAACTTGGTTGGTAATTTTAAGAGCCCGAGTCTCCAGGTGTTTGCCAATGCTGACCCTCTTCTCTTTGCTACCAAACAGAATAATCTCAGTTTTGTCTTCATTTAATTGTAGGAAATTCTCCCTCATCCAGGTGTTTATTTGCTCCAGACACTGACACATTAAGTCTATTGGACTGCAGTCATCTGGTGACAGAGACACATAAAGTTGTGTATCATCTGCATAACTTTGATAATTAATGCTATAGTTTTGTAATATTTTACCCAAAGGGAGCATATACAAGTTGAACAGAAGAGGTCCAAGGACTGACCCCTGGGGGACTCCACAAGTCATGGCCACTCGTTCGGATTCATAGCTGCCGATCGTAACAAAATAACTCCGGCCTTCTAAATAGGACCTGAACCAGTTAAGGACCGCTCCAGAAAGTCCAACCCAGTTTTCCAGCCTGTGCAACAGGATTCTGTGATCTACAGTATCAAACGCAGCACTGAGATCCAACAGAACCAGGACTGATACTTGACCAGAATCGGTATTCAACCTAATGTCATTTAACACTTTGACCAGAGCTGTTTCAGTGCTGTGATGAGGTCGGAAGCCGGACTGAAATTTATCAAGATTTCCACTTTCATTTAAAAAGTCATGAAGCTGGTGAAATACAACTTTTTCAATAATCTTGGAAATAAAAGAGAGGTTAGAGACAGGTCTATAGTTGTTAATTATAGAGGCGTCTAGAGTCCTTTTCTTTAGGAGGGGCTTAATAGCAGCTATCTTTAGTGACTTGGGAAAAATGCCTGATGCCAGCGAGCTGTTAACTATCAGTAGGAGATCACTTTCTACTGAGGTAAAAACTGTTTTTAAAAAGTTGGATGGTATCATGTCCAGAATGCATGTTGTTGATTTCAAATGCCAAACTGTTTCTTGTAGGACTTTTAAATTCACCATTTTAAATTGCGACATGACATCAGAATTATTTCCGGGTTTTAGACACAGACTAATTTTCTTGTTTGACTGTGTGGAATTAATATTTTGCCTAATTGTTTTAATTTTTTGGCTAAAAAAGTTTGCAAATTGGTTGCATTTCTCAGTGGAAAGGAGCTCTGGGCTTATCTGTTTAGGAGGATTAGTAAGTTTTTCAATCATAGCAAACAGAGTGCGAGAATTGTTGACATTCCTGTTAATCATTTCAGATAAATGCAGCTCTCTGGCCTTGCACAACTCATTGTTATAGTTACGCAGGCTTTGTTTGTACAGCTCATAGTAAATTTGAAGTTTATTTTTCCGCCATTTCCGCTCAGTTTTTCTGCATTCTCTTTTTAGGCTGGTAACCACAGTGTTGTTTCTCCATGGTGTTTTCTGTTTGCTCAAGTTGCTCTTGATTCTTATCGGTGCAACAGCATCCATTACATTCAAGATTTTCAGATTGAAATTATCCAGGAGTCCATCAACTGACTCTGCACTGGTTGTTGGTAACATAGCTATGGCCTCCACAAACTTAGCACTTGTTCTTTCATTAATGTACCTCTTCCTAACGGAGAAGCAGGTTGGTTGAACATTCTGAGTGATCAGTAAATCAAACAAAATACAAAAATGGTCAGACAAGGCCAAGTCAGTGACCGCAACAGAAGAAATATCAACACCCTTTGAAATAACCAGGTCCAGAATGTGACCTCGAATGTGGGTCGGTTGTTTAACATGTTGCCATAAACCAAACATGTCCAATATGGAACAAAATTCCTTGACATTACCATCCGTCATGTTATCTATGTGAATGTTAAAATCCCCAGTTAAGATGAAATGGTTAAAATCAGTAGAGATAACCGACAATAATTCAGAAAATTCATCAATAAAATTTACACAGTGTCCTGGACGTCTGTAGACACACACACACACAACTACAACCTTTCACTCAGCGAGGGGATGTGTGTGCGTGAGCATTAATGGATTTTGGAAAACGATATGAGAGTGTTTACATGAATTCTTGTGTCACTTTTTTGTGTTTACATGTTTGTTGATGCATATCCTGGTTTTACCTGATTAACATTTATCCCGAAATGTGGGAACATTTTTAATCAGGTTTGTTTTTAATCGCGGTGCCAGCAGGGCCGGTTCTAGGAATGCATACATGAGGGGGCAGGCATAAATTTGAAGGGGGCACTATGAGTACATACTTCAGCATTTTCTTGTTGTTGTTTTTTAAGTGTTTCTTTAACGGAACTGTGCTGTTAGTGGAGTCCAACTTCAAAGAAATGGATTGCACTTTGTCAGGCCTCTACTCTAAGACCTGTCCAGCTTGGGTGTCCCACCTGAAACCAAAGCTCCTGCTGGTATAGCTCTTAGAGTCACTGAGGCACGCAAACCCCCTGACCACAATAAGGTGGCAATCCCTCAGGGGGGGAACAGAAAATATCAATAACAAAATGAAGTAAGAAAAAAGAAAAGAATGATCCATTATCAAAGCTTTAACAACCAACAAAATAACAATTGCCCTATTGGACAGCCATTAGATGTCTAAGCATTTTGAATAAATTTGAAACTAATAACAATAAACTCAACTATCTGTGTGTTTGTTTCTGTCTGTATATAGACCATAATGATTAAAGAATCAGCACTACCTTTTTTAAAAGCTCTAAAAAATGGATGCATCATGCAGGAGGACTGAATGAAACTTTCCAAAGTGGGTTTTGTGGCCGGAGTTTTTTTTTTTTCTAACTACAACTCTCCAAGATCGGAAATGCACATTGTCGTCTGTTTAAGCTGAGGCATACATGAAGCTCTGAGCTGAACTGCTGAAAGCAGCGGGAATGTAGAGTGAAACTTTCTGTTATTTTTTTCTTCAAACTAGCATGCTGAACTAAAGGCTGGGCGGAGCTTGAGGGGTCTCATATGCGCAGCTCGTTTTCCCTCAGTCTGTATTGTACCGAGGAGGCAGTCACATCTATGGCCCGTGCGTGATTGATCACTGCTCCTACTAACAGGCGTAGACACGTTTAAATAGAACAGAAACAAACCCCAGTTGACAGAATAGATGCAATAAATACGTCTGTTATTATAAGTATTTATTCAGTATCGCTACAACACATTTAACAGAGCTTTACTCTATAAGTTTTACCGCTGGAGCTCAGCAGCCGCTCTCTCTACGAGGGGGAGAAATATGACACCGCAAGATCAGGCTGTATGTCAACTCATTTGCATACTAAACACTGATTGGTTGTTTTCTGTGGTGGTGGGAAGGACTTGTTGAAGACAGTACAATGGATCCTGTGAAGCTCCGACACACAGAGTTCAGTACAGAGGGGAGAGAGCGTTTGGAGAGATTTGCCCATTTCGGCGCATTTGATTGAGGGGGCAGAATGTTTGTTTGAGGGGGCACTGCCCCCTCTTGCCCCTGCGTAAAGCCGGCCTTGGGTGCCAGTCTGATCCAGACACACTGAGGTGATCAGGAAACTGATGCTGGATGGTGATTTATTGGGAAAAATGGGAGGAAATGTTGTGATTTCCACTATTTTTTTTCAGAGCCACAGATAAACTGTGTCCACTTCCCGTCATCTCGCTGTCTTCACGTCTGTTTTCAGTTCATTTTCTTCAGTTGCTGCTGCACTTTGTGTCTCCTTTATTTTTATTCCTCCTTTAAATAGAAATTAATCATTTTTTCCAGCATATCATCAAGTAAAATTTTGTTTATAAAGCACCCATCAAGATAGAAATCACAAAGTGCTTCACAAAGAGAAACAAAAAATATAAAACACAACAACAAAAGCATGTTTAAAAAGATGCTTTACACCGACTCCATGCATCTCAGACTCAGAGGAAGGGAGTTCCAGAGAGGAGGTGGAGGTTTGCATCACCAGCAGACCCTGAACACATGACCTCAGGGACCTGTTGGCTGCAGAGGGTCCATGCATGAACTGATGCTTGATTTTCTCTTTGCTGTTGATGATTGGTGAGATGGATGTAAACATGGTGACATTAGTGTAATTCTGTTGGACCAGACGGTTAAAATAAGGATCATTCACACAAACTGACCAGTTGAAGCCAGAGTTATAGGAAGTATTATTCCGCTGCATTGGATCCAGTGTTTTGTCCACTCTAGGAGATGGTTTAAGGCCAGTGGGACAGAGGTTTGTGCCCCAGTTTCCTCACCAGATGACGAGGACCTCACTGATGAGATCTCACCACTGTTAGCTTTATTATGATGCCAAGTTTGAGTTTGGAATTGCAGACAAATGGCCAATTATTCTTGGGTATGTCATTTTTGAGCAGCGGACCCCTAAAAGACTCTCGGTGCAGATTTGTTTATATCTCACTTTATAGAAAAACTCCATCAGGCTTGTTGCATTTAGCTTGGAGTCTGCACTGGATCCTCAGAAGGTTGGCTTGGGCTCTTTTTTATAGCTGCGAGAAGAAGAAACAGATTTTAAGAGATGTCAGTCTGTTATCGTTGCAGAGACTTAAAGCTGGATCTGACAGGCTGGAGAGCTGAGCGGGAGAATCACCCCTGAAACTGCATTTTACAACAATCCAACAAATCCAATTTTTTGTTTGTCTTCTTTTGGAAATATTTCTTTGGTTCTCCTGCTTGAATGTTCAAGTCTGAACGCTCATCTTTTTTTCTTTTTAACTTCTCATCAACATCTGCAAATCTAAACTACGTCGAGTCCCACTGCACGTTCACATTCTGGGTAAAGCGCTGTGCACGGAGGCATTGTGGAGGAAGTGTAGAAACTCTGCAGCTCAGACTGTTCATGAACTCTGGAGCGTCTGTGCACTGCATGATGTTTGATTTAGAAACCGGCATCCTCTCGTCTTTGTGTTGAGTCCTGCTGTGTGTGCACACTCATCAGACAGTCACTCTGATCCAGCTCACAAAGACCACTGATAATCAAGTATATATGTTATGATTTTATCCATGTATGAATCTAAATTAGACAGCCCTCAGCTTTGATTTGGACCTTTAAGCTTGGAGCTGTTAAAGTTTCAGGAGAGTCTGAATAAATCCTGGATGTTGCCGTGGTGCTAGCCTTTCTCTGACCCTCTTCAGTCCCACGGTGCAGCAGTGAATTATAGAGGTTCCAACTTCTGTGTTTTACATCTCACTTCAGTGCTTTTTCTTTTTAAAACCGGGGCTGATTGATCTTTTCTGGCTTAATTAAACTAATTTCATCCCCACCCAGAAACTCCTCTCCTCCTGCCAAGGCTAAAGCAAACCCATCAGGGTAATGAGGTCATTAAAGGATTGCTGTGCAGAAATGAATGATCTGGTTCAGTCTTGCTTGGCACTCAGGACTTCCTCTCTGGATTCAGGCCAACAACTGACATCTGGAACACATGTGGCCCACAGTAGATTTTCCATAATCAAAGCCAACCTGGCAAATGACATCTGGTCCACTTCTGGCCCACACAACGCTTGCCAGTGCTGGAACAGACTCATCAGTGCCAAAGTAGCCGAGATTCAGTCCAAACATTTCTAACTGGGATGGCTCTTTTCAGAGGAGATTTGAGGGTTTTGTAACACAGCTGTCACTTAAAACATGTGTTTACAAGTACACATCTGTGCATCCTCACCTAAAGTTGTGCATAAATATAAAATGTGTTTACTTTATAAGCTGGTGAATTTTCTCAGTGACATCTGATTCTGACACAGTGCAGTAATCTCACGTCTCAGCTTTCTTTAGAGACCAGCATCCTACAAACAGCTCATGCAGTTTTGAAGATCTTCTCCATTTATTTTTGTTCAGTCATGTCATGGAAGGCGGCAGAAAACATCGGCCTTGTGATGAAGAGGTTAACTCTAAGTTCCACATAGACGGAGATCCTGTTCAGAAAATGATGGAGAAGAAGTGGAGGAAGAGGCTGTTTTGTGAGATGTGGCGGGTCGGACTTATTATGTAATGAGAGAACAAACAGGAAGAGGAGGAGAATTCAGGAAAAATCAGCATGAAGTATCCTAGAATAAAAGTTCCTGATGCTTCGATGCTCCCCTGCAGCTATTCAGCTGCTCCCCTTCTTTAGTATTCTGGTGATGAAGGTGGAAAGTGCCACCAGAAAAAATTCATCAGGGCAGAGGTGATGATTCAGAGCAGTGTTGTAATGATTTGCAGAGAGCCTTTCTGAACCTGTCTAGGAAGGAATGGAAGATCAGGGAAAGCATCGGCTGAAGTTTTTAAGGTTGATGTTCCTGTCCTCAGCTAACTTTACCGCAGTACTAAATGTGGATTTAAATAGTCCCTAACAAATACAGCATGCACCTGTTCAGCTTCCTGTTAACACTAACACCTTAGCCAATCCGATGGCAGCAACTTGAAGCATTTAGTCATATCGACATGTTACTGATGACTAGCTGAGGTCGCGGCACTGTGATTGGCTGATGTGTGGAAAGAGGCGGGTCTTGGGGGAATTTATTATTCCTCAGTGTTGCCAACTTGCCAACTTTGTCACTATATTTATCTAGTTTTCAGACCCTCTAGCGAGTTTTTCTGGTGTTACTGGAGACTTTTGGAGACGGAGGTGAATGAAGGGAGTTTATCTTCCCAACGAGGAGCGGTGCTGTGCAGACCCTCTCATACGAGGCTTGGTCTTCTAGCAGCAGCAGCAGCTGCATTCAGACGTTCAGCTCTGTTTCATGACCAGGCTGGAAATGAAACGTAGAAGCTGCTGCTGGAGGATCCTGCTGGTTTACCGTCACAGTAACGTCTGTTAATGAAGAGTGTGGAGGAAAATATTTAAGAAGTGTTGTGACATGTTAAAGACTCCTAATTGAAACAACTAAATACACTTAAAAAAAAACAACAACTTAAAGATAAAGAAAATATTGACAGAATTATTATTTTGATTTATTTATCATTTATTTTATTTTATTTATGCATTCTTTTGCTCTTCTTTTTTTTTTTTTTTATCAATTTTTGTCTTTCCCTCTTTATGGCAGCATCCATTACAACTATATAGGCTGATTATGCTAATTAGCAACTTTTTGGACAGCCAGTAGCTACTTTTCTTACTAAGGAGTGGGAGTATCAGTACTGAGGAGTGGGAGTATCAGTACTGAGGAGTGGGAGTATCAGTACTGAGGAGTGGGAGTATCAGTACTGAGGAGTGGGAGCATCAGTACTGAGGAGTGGGAGTATCAGTACTGAGGAGTGGGAGTATCAGTACTGAGGAGTGGGAGCATCAGTACTGAGGAGTGGGAGTATCAGTACTGAGGAGTGGGAGTATCAGTACTGAGGAGTGGGAGCATCAGTACTGAGGAGTGGGAGTATCAGTACTGAGGAGTGGGAGCATCAGTACTGAGGAGTGGGAGCATCAGTACTGAGGAGTGGGAGTATCAGTACTGAGGAGTGGGAGCATCAGTACTGAGGAGTGGGAGTATCAGTACTGAGGAGTGGGAGCATCAGTACTGAGGAGTGGGAGTATCAGTACTGAGGAGTGGGAGCATCAGTACTGAGGAGTGGGAGTATCAGTACTGAGGAGTGGGAGTATCAGTACTGAGGAGTGGGAGCATCAGTACTGAGGAGTGGGAGCATCAGTACTGAGGAGTGGGAGCATCAGTACTGAGGAGTGGGAGCATCAGTCCCTGAAGCTGTTTATTACCAGGAACTACATGGACCAGTCATACCATGCTCTATGGGGGATGATGGGGACAAAGTTGCTGTTCTGCTTCGACTACAAAGTAAAAATCAAATCTCATTTGATTTGATTTTACAAGTTCTATGTCTACTTGTTTGTATTGGTGCTGCCAGTAAGATGTTTTTTTTTTTTCTCTCATGTCAACTGCAAAACAATGTGAATTGTAAACACTGAATTTATTGTTCAAGTATTTATCACTAATATAGTGAAAATGAGAGGAAATGTGAATGTTTGCTACTCAAGACGATTTCGGTGTGCGCCCCTAAATTTTCTGCTTTCGCTCCTAAAAATTTAAGTTAGTGGTCGCTGTGCTCCTCGTAAAAAAAAAGTTAGTCTGGAGCCCTGGAAGAGAAGAGAAAATATCCAGCAGCCTAATGCAGATCGGCTACAGCAGCAGAAAACCACACCGGGTTCCTCCTGCCAGCTAAGAACAGGAAACTGAGGCTACAATTCACACACACTCACCAACACTGGACAATAGAAGATGGAGAAACGTTGCCAATACCTGAGTATTGTTGCTGACCATGTCCATCCCTTTATGACCACAGTGGAGCATCTTCTGATGCTACTTCCAGCAGGATAATGCACCATGTCACAAAGCTCAGATCATCTCCACCTGCTTTCTAGAACATGACGATGAGTTCACTGGACTCCAACGGTCTCCACAGCCACCAGATCTCAGTCCAGTAGAGCAGCTTTGGGATGTGGTGGAACGGGAGATTCTCATCATGGATGCAGCCGACAAACCTGCAGCAACTGTGTGATGCTGTCATGTTAATATGGAGAAAACCTCTGAGGAAGGTTTCCACCTCCTGCTTCCATCTAACACACCAAGAATTAAGCAGTTCTGGAGAAAAGGGTCTAATCTGGTGCTAGACGGTGGACTCTGAATTTTTGTCTTAAAGTTTTTTTTGCCATTCTTTTTGCCACATTCTGTCATTTCTTTGAGCTTCAGAACATAAACAGCAGAAGATCGATGGCATGGTGCTGAAAATATGAGCATGAGCACATTAAAAATCAGCCTCCTTTGTCTCTCTGAAGGCCACAGGCCATGCGGGTGCTTCTCTTCCTCTTCTCAAGCTACTACCATGTTTATCTGCCCTCCGGCCAGCTGATTCATCTGCCGGCCTTCCCGCGTTCTTCCTGCTCGCCTCTGCTTCGGTAGCCTTCAGCACAAACAACAGCGCCGAGGCCGAGGTGGAGACATGACGCTGGGAGAGGTTGTGTTGTGATGAGTGGAGACAGAAAGGTGAGAGATGGATGGAAATGGCAGGCATGGGAAAAGGAAGAAAAACACGGGCACGTCGGGTCGCCAAGTTGAAACAGAAAGACATCCAATCTGAAGGCGAGTTTGTGAGACAGTTTTGGATGGATTTACAAAGTGCATGAGCCAGCAGACTCTGAGCTGTAACTCACTGCATGACCGCAGTAGTGGCAGGTCAGAAATAGCATCAGCTTCCTCTGCTGGCTTCCTTCCACTGCAGTAATTGTCGGCGCACACGTCATCATCCAGAATGAGTTGTGAGGTTTAAAGTGACACCTGGAAAATTTATGGAAGAGCTGTTTGCTTTAAGAGGCTAAAAGTAAACAAATACCCATGTGAGAGGCCTGCATGGTGTAATTAGAAGTATTACAGTTCTTCATGACGTCCTGAGCTTGTACAGTAGCACTAGGCATGATGGCTGCATCACTTCATCTGTTTCTCTTCTTACCCTGATGCTCCATCACTCTGGAACAGGGTAAATCTGGGCTCATCAGACCACATGACTTCTTCCATGGCTCCAGAGTCCAGTCTTTATGCTCCCTAGCAACCTGAAACCTTTTTCTCTGTTAGCCTCACTGGTTAGTGGTTTTCTTCGGGCTACACAACTGGTCCTTCACATTGTTCATGTAGAAATGTTCTTTCACTATTAAACATGGTCCTGAGCTCAGCCAAAGCCTAATCTCTCAAGATAATTAAAAGGAACTTTCTGTAATACGTAAATGGTGGCTCTGGGCCTTACAAGAAAAAAACCCTTACAATAGCAAGCATGGTTATAAGTATAAACGCCACAGCTGCATTTAGAAATATTATATTAATCATTTATGATATTTTAACAAATGTCAGTGAAACACTGAGACGTATCAAAAGTCAATAGAAGAATTTCTCCAAATGTCACTGGAGTCAGTTTGGCAGCTAATGAACAAGCAAGAAAAGAAAACATGAAGCAGACATGAGAATCTAAAGCCTCTCAGTGGACTTAAGAAGAAAAAATAGACTGACAGCGAATGAAAATAATAAAAATCCATAAGAGAGGTAAAGAAAAGGGGGGAAAAGACAAAAAAGAGTGAAATGATCTGCAGTTGAAACGGCAGAATAATCGAGGGGAAAATGAACAAACAGAATGAAAGAAAAGATGGAGTGAATTCAGCTTTCTGAGGGAGGAGGGTGAAGAGCTGAAAGATAACGTGACCCTGGAGATGAAGAGAAAATAGAGAACGCTCACCATGTCAGACAAGAAGAGGATGTTAGAACAAAGAGCAGGAAGACGAAAATAAAAGAATTTCTGCTGTGTTCCTTTCTCACTTTAATAAATGACTGATTTAACACGAGTTGTTTTTTAATAGATTTACAACCAAAACGTTTGGCAGGCTGTTGAAAATATAAGTGAAGGTCTGGTCTGCAGGCTGCGAAAGAAGGAAGAAATCAACTAGCAGCCTCAGAGCCGTGATCCTCCTGACTTTGGCTCAGAATAAAAAACTTCTCTTCTATAATTTTTATATCCATCTAATCCTGTTTTAAACATTTACGTCCATGAATATGAGCAGGAAGCTCTTTATCTGAGGAAACGTTTGAAATGTGCTCTTGGTGTGGAAGCTCTCAGCAGATCTGAGCAGCATTATTCTTTGAGGCTGAGTGGTTCAGGTCCAGGAATAAACCTATTATGTGTATGTTTATGTTTTCCATTTTTAGTTTTATGCATGTTATGCAGAGACCTGGAGGGAAGTATGATCCAGGTTTGTCCAAAAACCCTGATCATCCGCGCATCTAAATTTAAGCAGGTGATACAACAGCAGAGTGATTCATCTGCATCATCTCTTCTGAAACATGTAAGGAAGACAGGAAGCAGTCGGAGCGTGGAAGCAGGTGATTGGAGGGCTGAAACAACAGCCTGGTTTAACCTGACCTTAGCCTCGTGGCCTGCAGGGTTCATCACACTCGCCACCAACCAAAGCACCTCTAATGTTATATATATATTTTCTTTTAAATCAAACTTGGTGTGGTGGTTAGCACCGCAGCCTCACAGCAAGAAGGTCACCGGTTCGAACCTTGAGGGTGTGGTCTTTCTGTGTGGAGTTTGCATGTTCTCCCCGTGTATGCGTGGGTTCTCTCCGGGTTCTCCGGCTTCCTCCCACCGTCCAAAGACATGCATGATAGGTTAATTGGTTATTCTAAATTCTCCCTAGGAGAGAGAGTGTGTGTGTGTGAATGGTTATTTGTCCATATCTGTGTTGGCCCTGCGACAGACTGGTGACCTGTCCAGGTGTACCTGCCTCTCACCTGTTAAAATGCTGGGATAGGCTCCAGCTCACCTGCGACCCGAAATGGAATAAGCGGTCAAGATAATGGATGAATGAATGGATGGATGGATAAATCAAACTTCCCAGACTCTGAACTGGATGCAACAGATATTAAAGTACAGGCTGGGATTTACACAATCAAGCTGCTGGATTTCTGCTTTGATGATCCTTTTTTACAGACGTGTTGCTGCCGTCAGATTCACAGACAGCTCATATGTCTGTTTCAACATCTGTGTTGTTTGTCTTCTACTGGGAATAAAATATGAGTTGATGAGATGTGGAAATGGTATTTTTAATTACTTTTAACACAGAGTACCAACTTCGTTGGAATTGGAGTTATAGACATGAAAGAATATTAGAATATCGGCAAAAAATATAAATGATCTGTTTCCTTTTCTTTAGCTGTTAAATCACATTCAAATTTAAGAGGAGAATTATAGAAAAATCTTATCTACAATCAATAATGGGTTCACTTTATCAGCTGACAGGATGTTATCAACTAAATATCAACATCTATCCATCCATCCATCCATCCATCCATCCATCCATCCATCCATCTATTTCACCGCTTATCTGGTGTCGGGTCGTGGGGGCAGCAGCCTAATCAGGGAAACCCAGACTTCCCTCTCCCCGGCCACATTCACCTGCTCATCTGGAGGGATCCCGAGGTGTTCCAAGGCCACCGAGAGATGTAGTTCCTCCAGCATGTCCTGGGTCTTCCCCGGGGCCTCCTCCCAGTGGGACGTGGGAGGCTCCAGGAGGCATCCTGACCAGATGCCCGAGCCACCTCATCTGGCTCCTCTCAATGTGGAGGCGCAGCGACTCTACTCTGAGCACCGAGCTTCTCGCCCTATTTTTAAGGGAGAGCCCGGCCACCCTGTGGAGAAAACTCATTTTGGCCGCTTGTGTTCATGATCTCATTTTTTTTCGGTCTGTACCCACAGCTCGTGACCATAGGTGAGGGTAGGAACGTAGATCGACCTGTAAATCTAGAGCTTTGCCTTTTGGCTCAGCTCCTTCTTCACCACAACAGACTGATGCAGAGTCTGCATCACTGCAGACCGCCTGTCCATCTCCCGCTCCATCCTTCCCTCACTCATGACCAAGACCCAGAGATACGTGAACTCCTCCACTTGGGGCAGGACCTCATTCCCGACTTGGAGAAAACACTCCACCCTTTTCTGGCTGAGGACCATGGTCTCGGATTTGGAGGTGCTGATTCTCAACCCAGCTACAAATATAAACAGTATTTCATGACAAAAACTCTCTTTTGTTTGGTTGTGTGATAAAAAGATTATGTTCTCTGAGCAGCAGAACAGCAGCGTTACTGAGCTCATGATGTCAACATGATGTTTTTTCTTTTACATTTTTTAAAATGAAACTCTGAACAGTGTCAAGGAGAGTTTTTTTTAGCCCAGATATCCATGCTCTCTGATCCAGTCTCCTAAAAACACGGCTTTTGCCCCCAGATGCTGACTGGAGCTGGTTTCCTTGATTTTCCGTAACTGCTTAGTCATCGTTTCTTGTGTAATTTCCAACAGAACTTTGCAGCCCCAAGTATTAAATCGCATATCTTTTTGTGCAACAGCATGCATATCTGCGCTGTAAATCATCCTGAGTGGAGGTCGGCGCTGGATCACAGTAAGATCAGATTGTCTTTGCAAAGAGAAATTTTTCCTGATGTACACACATGAATGCATGTTTCATTAGGAATGATGTGGATTCCATTTAACTCTTTGTTCTGAAGATTTGAGTGTAAAATGGGCGTGATTAGCCATGTCCAGCATGCTCAGAGACACCATAAAGACAGCCCCGTAGCAGAACACACTTTGAATTTAAAGCTTAGACACTATTATTCTGCCTGTTTCTCCTCCCATCCTCCTCACTGATGTCCTCTGTACCACTCCTCTTCCTCGTCATTTCATCTCTGCATCTATAAGACATGTAAGAGTCGGATAGTGAGATGTAATCCCTCTGCATCCTTACCCAGCTCAGTTATTTAAATCAGCTGCACGCCAACAGCTCTGCTCTTTCTCCATCTCTTAATCCCTCTTCTCTCTCTTTTGCTCACTTGTACTGGTTGAAGTTCACATTTTATTTGTCCCACTGTGCAGCTGGACGAGCACTACTATTAAAAGCAGGCTTGCGTGAAGCAGGCGAAAAGTGCTGCAGCTTAGTGCTGACGGCTGCGAGCATCCTCACGAGTAAACTTTGTATTTCTTGAAGAATGAACCTTCAGTGCCAACAGAAGTACAGCAGATGATCTCACTGGTGGGAACTTTAACACAAGTTTTTCAGTCTTTAGTCGGTCTTTTGATGTTTCCATCAAGTCATGTAGACATGGTGAAGACGACTTGTTGAAGCTCAAACTGAGCATCAGAATGAGGGAGAAAGGGGATTTAAGAGACTTTGAACGTGGCATGGTTGTTGGTCGGAGCATTTACTGGAATTTTCACACTCAATCATCTCTCAGGTTAACAGGGAATGGTCTGAAGAAGAGAAAATATCCACTGCATCCAACACAGGAAAGAAGTTATAGTTCTCTTTAAATGGCAACGTACACATTCATCACTGATGGTTTGGTCTCAGACGTTTGAAAGGAGAAAGTTTGAGGTGGTCCAAGGCTGGTGAGCCAAGTTTAAGTCTCATCCCACACATCTTTTCTTCCACTTCTCCAGTCCTAACTATTCACAAATAACAGACGTGTTCAAAGCACTTTGGTGTTAGTCAACAATATAACCTTTGACCACTAATAAATGCCCTTTGAATGCACCATAATGAGTGTTGGCTTGGAGTGCAGGGTCCCAGACTCTTTCATTTGAGGGTATTCACATCCAAAATGAAGAGAATTCAACACAACAGCAGGGAAACTTCAGTTGTCAGCGTGGAAGGAGTCTGTCGAAAATCAGAAAGACGGAGCTGCAGTAGAAAACTTTAAAGTTTTGTCCTAAAGAATTGTTTTCAAATATATTGGAAAGGGCAGCCGTTTGTATTTTTCACACAGTTGAGGGTGTTATTGTAACACATGAGTTATGATCATGTGTAGGAGCAGTTTTCAGACTGTAGGTTTTCATTAAAACCAATCAGACTGATTATGAGTATCACTCCCCCGTCTGTGGATGGCTATACTAATTTCTACCGACACCGATCCTCTTCCCCTCAGCGTGTCTTTCACTTCTTCTCCACCTCCCCATATCGCCTCCATCTCTAACCTCATCCCCTTCCACTCACACAAAAAGTCCAGCGAGGCTTCAAATCTCCTCCACTGGCAGAGAATCCCTACTATCTCCTCATCAAAACCATCCATCCATCCATCTTATCCATCCAACTTTGCTCCAGCCGACTGGAGGGCAGCACTGATTTAGCCACATACTCTGTGTTGGGGAAATGTAAGAAGATTTACAACCGAACCGAGATTTCTGTCAGAGACGCCAGTTTTTTTAGACAAGTTTAGGCACCAAAACTATTTAACAGATTATTAAAGACTGATGGTTCAGAGTAAAGATCCACTACAGAACGTCTGCAGTCTTCTCAGTGACGCCCCCCCCCATCAATCCAGCATCGTCGTCATCCTTCCTGTACCGTGAGATCTCTCCAGCCAGTAAAAGACTGTCTTACCCTTACTCTTGTCTAGTATATTACTCTTTCTCTCTTTCTTTCCCTCTCTTCCTCCCATCTTTTTGTCTCTTTGCTGAATCAACCACAGTGTGGCTGTGTTTATATCTGTTTGCTAGCATGTGAAACGAAGCGTAAAGCGAAACTCTGCTGCAACATTACGCAGCATCCTGGAACAACTTGTGTAGTTTGGTTTCTCAGCCTCAGGACGCTGCTGGGCAGCGACGGCTCCAGAAATGCACAAAATAGATGTCACTTTGCCATCAAACAAGTCTGGAACGAAGAGTTTTAAGGTCAGAATGTTATGTAATGCTTGTTGAGACATATATGTTTCCAAGCTAAAGTTTTCGTATTTAAATGTTTGTCAAAACTTTTCTGCTGTATTTCATTTCCTGTTTTTATTACCTTTTTCACAGTTTTTTTCTCCTCCAAACAACCTAATTTAGCACACACCCAGTGTCCTGCTGAGTGTCCCAGTGTCATTACTGATGGTAGGAGGACTCTAATCATTGCCTTTGTTTACCCATCAGCCAGATGGCTGCTGCACCGCTGACTTGCAATCACACACAATGACGAACTCTCTTTCATTTAGTTTTTTCCCCATCTTCACAGAAAAGTTTTCCCTCTGACACATCTCTTTTCTTTCTTGCATAGTTCAAAGATAAAATAATCCATGTTGTTGACACAGTCCCCTTCAGGGGCCATAAAAAGACCCCCAGATGTTTCAGATCCAGGTGAATCACAGCTGTGTTCATGCTGCTCCTGATTACATTTATATGGTAGGACACATTTTTGTTTATCATTTGGATGGTTTGTCTACATAGAACCAACGTTTTCCACCAAGAAACACTCATTTTTGACAACAAGGTCTTAAAGTTATTAACCTGAAACGCTACTGTTTCAGTTCTGTATTTTTAACCCAGATGCTTTGTTCCTGGACGGCATTGTTCCATCTCTCCCTTAACCAGCATGCACAGGTTTCTGAGCATGCTCCTTATGTTCTGCCCTGTTTTTGGTGCATCACTGAGGTAGTTTTACAGTGCCACTTACATGCCTGGCAAGTTTTCAGGATAAATTATTCAGATATTTTGGCAAATATTTTGCTGAAAAGCTGGGAAGAGGTTTTTACTGACCAGCAAGTTGTAGTTGCATCGCCCACCATCACGTGTAAACCTGCAGGAAACAGTCTGCATTGATAACAGTTACACTAGAACAGTTATGCCGACTTATCAACACATCACGTGTACGACCAGAGGGAATAGCATCTTGGATCTCTGTTACATACAATTCGAAGGGGGCTACAGAGTGGTGTCTCCTCCTCTCAGAAAATCGGACCACAAGGCTGTTTTTTTTTTTTCTTTTTGTACAAAGTACAAACAAAGGAAGGCACAGGAGGAGGTCTCCATCAGGCAGGTGTCGGATGCTCTGTCGGACGTCAACTTGGACATGTTCCAGTCCAGCTCATGGGATGTCAGAAAGTTTGCAGAAGTAAAGACTGTCTGGGTTTTCTGGAACCAGAAGCCATGGTTGGCTTCACTGAAACCTATCCACAAAGGGAGCGTGCTGCTCGGGACTTCTAACCTGCAAGATGGGGGACTACAAAGTGACGTCATATAGACTTCGACAAGTGGTGAAAGACACTTAGTGGAGGTACAGAGAAAGAGTGGAGTCAGTTTTTCCACAGTTACGACTCCGGGAGCCTGTGGCAGGGATTGCAAACTATAACGAACTACAGGAAGACAGCCCCCGCTCTGGGGAGTGGAGATGCCGGTCTGGCTGAAGACCTAAATAGATTTTATGCAGGGTTTGAGGCTGGCGCTAGCTCTGCTGGCATTAACCTGGTGCTTGCTCAGCTGGCATTAGCATGCTAGCTGCTGCAGCTATCGGGACTCCTTCTGCCAGAGCGGTACATGCACTCACTCTGACAGAACACGATGTGAGGGGAACACTCAGGAGAGGGAGCTGCAGGAAGGCAACAGGACCTGGTCAGGTTCTTAAGTCCTGTGCTAACCTGTTAGCTCCTGTCTTCACCACGGTGTTCAACCTTTCTCTGAGCCAGTCTGTGGTCCCTGACTGCTTTCAAAGAGCCATCACCATCATCCCTGTGCTGAAGAATGCCTCTCCAGCCAGCCTTAATGACTAAAGCCTTAGCCTTACCTTTCAAAACTATAGTCCCAACACACTCCACTCCAAGCTGTCAGCCTGGGGCTGAACCCCACCCTGTGTGCCTGGATCCTGGACTTCCTTTCAAACAGAGCTCAGGTGGTGCAGGTGGGCAGGCACACCTCCAGCCCCCAAATCCTCAACACCAGATCTTCACATGGCTGTGTCCTCAGCCCTCTGCTCTTCTCCCTGTACACTCATGACTGTGTAGCCATGTACAGCTCCAACACCATAGTGAAGTTCCCAGAGGACAGTGTGGTTGTTGGTTGCATCAACAACAATGAGCGGGCGGATCTAGGGGAGGTGTGGTGCCAGGCTAACACCCTCCTGCTAAATGTAGACACAACTAAGGAGAAGATTCTTGACCATGGAAACAGCAGAGGAACCACACTCCTCTGAGGATTAATGGGACTCTGGTGAAGGGGGGGTGCAGTTTTAAGTACCTGGGTGTGCACGTCACCAAGGATCTATCCTGGACTCTACACATAGACAGCCAGGTGAAAAAGGTGAGGCGGCACCTCTTTCACCTCAGACAACTGAGGAAGTTCAGAATCTCTGAGAAACATGAGGATGTTCTACACTGGAGTGGTGGAGAGATTGGTAACATCACCCAGTGGTACAGGAACAGTACTGGTCTTGACTGGAGGGCCCTGCAGGGGGTGCTGAGGTCAGCAGAGCAGCCATGGGTACAACTCATCCCACCCTCCAGGACATCTCCATGAGTAGAACAACAGCCAGAGCCAATAGGATCATAAGAGACCCTCATCATCCTAACAACGGTCTGCTGGAGTGAGGCTCAATAAGAGAGAGACTCAGGAGGAGCTTCTTCCCTCAGGCTGGCAGAAAGCTGCCTATATATATATATATATATATATATATATAACATAAATCTTGTCAGTCTTTCACATCACTACACTGTGGCTCATTATATTTATATTTTTTTGTCTTTTCAGTTTATTGCCATGTTGTTGTTTTTGTTTTTTACCAGTGGTAAATGGGTGAGCACAGATGCATGAACGACTGCATTTCACTGCCATCCTGCATGTACTTGTGACAAATTAACAACTTGAAACTTGAAATGTTGGCAGATTTCATCACATTTCTCAAAACAGTTGTGTGAAGCACATTTTACATGCAAGGACAAAAGGAAAACAACTAAAATCAATAATGTAAGGATCATGTTTTTTTAATTGCAGCTTAAAGGAGTAGTAGAAAACAAATGGAATAAAACAAACCAGGCTTATGTGGCGTTATGTGTGTAGACACCTGATTTAAAGCCATCCAGCTGAATGTAAGAAGTTAGTTTACCAGGACAACTAACAGTTTCACTGCTTCATTCTGTTCCAGTAATGGACATGTGGCTCAGCTAGATCCTGCTTCCCTGTGAAAATGCTTACAGATCCAGTGCTGTGTTGCCGTTGCACCTTCATCCTGAGTGTGTGTGTGTGTGTGTGTGTGTGTAGGTGTTTATTTAGAGGACGAGTTGCTCTCTCCTCACAATGGGCCCCTGCAGAGGAAGCTTTCTGCTGTTCAGCACTAAGCTGCTCACACAAACACACACCATGAAACAAGGACAGATGGACGCAGACATGCACGTATAAACACACTCACAAGAACGAATGAACGTCCCTTGTGTTCAACACAAACTTTGAACAGATTGGCATAATCATGAGTAAGTATCTGATCATCTGATCCTGTAGTTACAGTCATTAATGTCACACTGTGTCATCATATATTTAACCAAAACACAGAATCAGTGTGTGAGTCTACTCTACAGCTTCCACAGGAGTTTAAAGGGTCAGTAGTCACATGTTATATACGTGCAATAAGATAATTTCCTAGCTGGGCTCCATCATTGTGCAGACAGTGGAAAACAGTGAAGACAGCAGACAAGCTTCCCAAGAGTGGACGTCCCAGGAAAGTCCCTTTGTGACGTCACCTGTAGGTTTCTAAAGAACTGAATTGAAGCTCATTGGGTGGTTCGCACCGTCGCCATCTTGGCAGCGTCATGTGTGTCAGCGTTCCTGGAAGATCCAAAAATGGGCAAAGAGGTGGAGCTGAGAGGGGGACTGTGAAGGTTGGGGTGGATGATTGACACCCATCAAACTCCGAGCTGCCTGTAGCTAAGAGCTAACAAGCTAACCTGGAGCTACCGGTAGCTAACCAGCTAACAGACGTAGGCAGGCTAAAGCTAAGGCACCCGTTAATCAGCTAAAAACCGCGGTTGTGCTGCACTCTCCTCTCCTACCGCGGATAAAGGATACTAGTCAATGGAAAGGACACGCCCCTAATTATGCAGAATTTCAAGATTAAGTAACATCTGAATGAATGAGTTAGAAAAAAATTCACCCCCCCTCACAGCTGTCATGAAGATAAATTCGACCTATTAATCCTAAAATGGATTTTTGTTCCAGGCTTTAAACATGTTTATTTCTGCTGTGAAGTTGGTCTTTTTAACATGGAGTCTATGGGGTTTGCTCTGTTTTGGAGACCCTAGTGGACGAGGGGGGAACTGCAATTACTTGCACTTTCGCATAGGCTTCATATTTTACCTCTGGAGGTTGCTGCTTGGGTGGGACCTTCAGAGAGCTGTAAACCTCAATGACCTGAAGCAACAAGGAAAGGAGAAATGGAGCTAAATCCTCTGCTGCTCCGTAGAGAGGGTCATCACATCTGGCATCCTGGGGTGGTACAGCAGCAGCTGTGCAGCAGACAGAAAAGCCCTGCAGAAAATCATAAAGATTGCACCAAACAACCAGCAGCTACCTGTTTTAGATGACATCTACACCACATGTCGTGATGTCTGCTGAATGAATTTTTATTATTTTTATTGAAGTGTGAGATGTTCGGTATGGATGAATTGCTATTTATTAGCTATTATCTGTCCTCTACAAGCTGCTGGACCATGAGATGGACACGGTTTGTCTCTACACTGATTCTGTTTTTTCTGTTCATTAAATGATGAAACAGTGTAAAATGTCCTGTTGTTCATCTGAGGTTGGATTTACTGAATATTACCACCTGCTGAGGACCAGATGTCCTCCCCTCATGTCCTGATGTTTAGCTGTAATAGGTTGTGCTTCCATGTTCAGGTTGCTTTTCATCACACTGAACCTTCAGGTGGTGACTGAACAAATTTATGGTAACATCACTTCTTGTCCAGGTTCAGTCCTCTGTTGTTGTTATTAAAGGAAAATATGAAAAGACCTTCAGTGAAGTTTTTTCTATTTCCTTAATTATTACAACCCCTGTGGCTCAGGGGAAGAGAAAGTAACTGAGTGAAGTCATTGGGAGCTCTGTTCACAGACCAGGCGGTATGTTTCAGTGACAGCAGAACGGTCTGGTTAACTCCAACAAACATCCATGCAAACAGTTTTCCCATGCAGACTCCTTCAGATGCTCCTCTGTCTTCTTCCTCCTCGTCGAGCGTCCTGATGCGCTGGTCAGATTCCTGCCCTCCTTTCATCTCTCTTTTCAATTTATATTCGCTCTCACTTCACTGATTTCAATCTCTCATCCGGCCGTTCTGTCGCTGTACAGCTTGGAAAAAGCGAGTGAAATGCAGCCGTAACAACCTCACGTTTACCCTCATTAAGCAAATTAGGCCCATATATTCTCACCTTGAGTGTCCTCGCTGCAGACGGTGGTAATGAAACCAGCATGTGTCGCTTCAGTGGCTAATTCCTGTTACATGCATGTGTGAGGCTGTCAGAGATACTCTGAGTTGGTACCAACATGGTGATAAACCGTCTGCTCCAACCTTTAGATTTCAGTGAATATTAATATGAATATCTTAAAATCTGTTAGAAACAGGAGGTAAACTGAGCCGGGTCTGCTGGGTGAGCACATGAACTTCATCATGATCGATAAACCTTTCTCATGATTTTCACTTCTCATTTCAATTAAATTACATTTCAAATTTATTTCAAACATTTTCTTTCATTTACAATATTTACAATATTTACATTTTCCCATTTCCGTCTGAAAGGAGAAGTACAAACTTATAATGCCCATCCCATTTATACTTTTCAATAATTAAAACAATATTTTTAGTATTTGAGACAAAGAAACTGTGTTTGATTGTTTCAAAGGAACTCAGAAGTCAAGCAAGCGAAGGCTGAGGAGCTGGGTGTGTGCACACGTGCACGCCTCACCGGCCACATGTATGCATTAATTAATTAGTAAATAATTAGGTATTTATGAAAACCTAAGTGTTCATCTAATGTTAAAAATACATTTTGATCAACATCAGATATTTTTAATGTCATTATTGAAATTTTATAGGAAATAAAGGAAAACAACCTCTAACTGAAACAGGCTGCTGTTATCAACATGTTTCATTCTTCAGCTTCACTCAGTGACACGAGACTTTTTTTTCTTAGTGCTGGCGCATTCAGTAACAAGAATGAACCGTAAACACTTTCCTACTTTTCAGCATAGAGTGAGCCACCTGTAGACGCCTCCATGTCTCGCCGTCAGGACTGACGGATGCTGCGTATGCGTTAAATGTGTTAATTACATAAATTAGTTACCACCGTTAACGCGTTATTTTTGACATCCTTAATTCTAACCAAATTAAGTTTGATGTTTCTTTGTCAGGCACTGTGTGATCCCTGCAGCTCTCCATCTACATCTTCACCTCCTTTACTTATCTGTTTCTCTCCTCCATATCTCCTCTTTTTCTCCATCATCATGTTCTCTTTTTTTATGCCATCAGGAAGAACATGTTACATGTTTTTCAGCCTAATTTCAGCTTCCTGAAAGCATTTCTATCACTTTTATCATCGCAGCCCTTTCACTGGAAATAAAGCTTCATTCATGCAAGCAGACGCTGCTGTGTGTGTGTGTGTGTGTGTGTGTGTGTGTGTGTGTGTGTGTGTGTGTGCAGGTCGAAGGGGGGATTGCAAGTTGAATAGTAGCCTTTTTTAAAAAAAAAAAAAAAACCTTGTTCATTATTCCAGCCAGCATCTCTTCAGATAATGAGCTGAGCTGCAGAACAAAGCTTGCAAGGTCACCTGCATGAACTCATTGACGTCCAGTGTTGCCTTCAGGTCTCCATGTTGCGTTTATGGACTCTGTGTGTTTACAGCAATGTGCACTACAGTGTTAAACTGACGAGTAATGAAGCTGGATTTATAGTGTTAAAGTAAACCTGAAAGAGGAGTTTAAATCTTTGTAATCTCCGTTTTTATCAGCGAGGAACATATTTGACACCAGATTTAGATAGTGTGAAGAGAAAATGGCTTAGGAATGATTTTTGTTTTTCCTGTTTTATATAAAGTTTGTATTTACTAGTTTCACCCTCCACTTTCAGTCATCCATTGTTTAATCTTGATTTCCTGCTTCATTGATGTCAAATAAATGATTTATTCAGCTCTTTGTTTATTTCTGAGCTCTGTTAGTAACATTAACTCGGATTAGAAAGAAAGATTTTACAGAAGACACAGAATATCTGACCTAGTCCTCACTAAATCATGCCTGTGTGGCGGATGTGCATGCAGTCCAAAGAGAAGCGCCCTCTGGTGGCCGTGAGAGGAACTGTACATGAAGAGTAAAAACAGCGTCCGTGGTGGTCATGTTGACGTTTGAAAGAGTTTCTTTCAGCCAAATTATGATTAGTTTCTGTTTGTTTTGTATCGTTTTCGTCATCTCAACCCAACCAGGAAGTCAGGAAGTATTTTAGTTAAGAGTCGTGTTACTGATGTAACTCATCCACAAACGGCTCCATCCAACCAGCTCCATCCAACCAGCTCCATCCAACCAGCTCCTTTCTCCTCATGAGGATTCAGCAATGACGTTGGCTTGTTCCCTGTTCCACAGGACTTAAACTGTGTAAACAAACAACACATAGAATAGAATAGAATAGAATAGAATAGAATAGAATATTTTTATTGTCTTTGTGACAACTACAGGATCTAAAAGTTTTTTTTAAAGCACCGATAGAAGGATACCAGTAGTCTCTGTGAAATGTTGTTCTTCCTTATACCCTCAGAAAGGCTCTGCTGGACATTGTTCAGCAGCTCAGAGGTGTTCATGCTCCAGGTCACGTCCTCCTCAACGTGGACCCCCAGGAAGCAGAAATCTACCATCTTCTGATGTTCAGTGGCATCATGTCCTCTCTTTTCCTCTGGAAATCAATAGTTACCTCGTTGAGGGTCAGTATTACAGCAGTAGTACCAGGGTCATTATTACAGTAGTAGTACCAGGGTCAGTATTACAGCAGTAGTACCAGGGTCAGTATTACAGCAGTAGTACCAGGGTCATTATTACAGCAGTATTACCAGGGTCAGTATTACAGTAGTAGTACCAGGGTCAGTATTACAGCACTAGTACCAGGGTAATTATTACAGCAGTATTACCAGGGTCAGTATTACAGCAGTAGTACCAGGGTCAGTATTACAGCAGTAGTACCAGGGTCAGTATTACAGCAGTAGTACCAGGGTCATTATTACAGCAGTATTACCAGGGTCAGTATTACAGTAGTAGTACCAGGGTCATTATTACAGTAGTAGTACCAGGGTCAGTATTACAGCAGTAGTACCAGGGTCATTATTACAGTAGTAGTACCAGGGTCAGTATTACAGCAGTAGTACCAGGGTCATTATTACAGCAGTATTACCAGGGTCAGTATTACAGTAGTAGTACCAGGGTCATTATTACAGCACTAGTACCAGGGTCATTATTACAGTAGTAGTACCAGGGTCAGTATTACAGCAGTAGTACCAGGGTCATTATTACAGTAGTAGTACCAGGGTCAGTATTACAGCAGTAGTACCAGGGTCATTATTACAGCAGTATTACCAGGGTCAGTATTACAGCAGTAGTACCAAGGTCAGTATTACAGCACTAGTACCAGGGTAATTATTACAGCAGTATTACCAGGGTCATTATTACAGCAGTAGTACCAGGGTCATTATTACAGCAGTAGTACCAGGGTCAGTATTACAGCAGTAGTACCAGGGTCAGTATTACAGCAGTATTACCAGGGTCAGTATTACAGCAGTAGTACCAGGGTCAGTATTACAGCAGTAGTACCAGGGTCAGTATTACAGCAGTAGTACCAGGGTCAGTATTACAGCAGTAGTACCAGGGTAATTATTACAGCAGTATTACCAGGGTCAGTATTACAGTAGTAGTACCAGGGTCAGTATTACAGCAGTAGTACCAGGGTCAGTATTACAGCAGTAGTACCAGGGTCAGTATTACAGCAGTAGTACCAGGGTCAGTATTACAGCAGTAGTACCAGGGTAATTATTACAGCAGTAGTACCAGGGTCATTATTACAGTAGTAGTACCAGGTTAATTATTACAGCAGTATTATCAGGGTCAGTATTACAGCAGTAGTACCAGGGTCATTATTACAGCAGTAGTACCAGGGTCATTATTACAGTAGTAGTACCAGGGTCAGTATTACAGCAGTAGTACCAGGGTCAGTATTACAGCAGTAGTACCAGGGTCAGTATTACAGCAGGAGTACCAGGGTCATTATTACAGCAGTATTACCAGGGTCAGTATTATAGCAGTAGTACCAGGGTAATTATTACAGCAGTATTACCAGGGTCAGTATTACAGTAGTAGTACCAGGGTCAGTATTACAGCAGTAGGACCAGGGTCATTATTACAGCAGTATTACCAGGGTCAGTATTACAGTAGTAGTACCAGGGTAATTATTACAGCAGTATTACCAGGGTCAGTATTACAGTAGTAGTACCAGGGTCAGTATTACAGCACTAGTACCAGGGTCATTATTACAGCAGTATTACCAGGGTCAGTATTACAGTAGTAGTACCAGGGTCATTATTACAGTAGTAGTACCAGGGTCATTATTACAGCACTAGTACCAGGGTCATTATTACAGCAGTAGTACCAGGGTCATTATTACAGTAGTATTACCAGGGTCAGTATTACAGTAGTAGTACCAGGGTCAGTATTACAGCAGTAGGACCAGGGTCATTATTACAGCAGTATTGCCAGGGTCAGTATTACAGCAGTAGTACCAGGGTCAGTATTACAGCACTAGTACCAGGGTCATTATTACAGCAGTATTACCAGGGTCAGTATTACAGTAGTAGTACCAGGGTCATTATTACAGCAGTAGTACCAGGGTCAGTATTACAGCAGTAGTACCAGGGTCAGTATTACAGCAGTAGTACCAGGGTCATTATTACAGCAGTATTACCAGGGTCAGTATTACAGTAGTAGTACCAGGGTCAGTATTACAGCACTAGTACCAGGGTCATTATTACAGCAGTATTACCAGGGTCAGTATTACAGTAGTAGTACCAGGGTCATTATTACAGCAGTAGTACCAGGGTCATTATTACAGTAGTAGTACCAGGGTCAGTATTACAGCAGTAGTACCAGGGTCATTATTACAGTAGTAGTACCAGGGTCAGTATTACAGCAGTAGTACCAGGGTCATTATTACAGCAGTATTACCAGGGTCAGTATTACAGCAGTAGTACCAAGGTCAGTATTACAGCACTAGTACCAGGGTAATTATTACAGCAGTATTACCAGGGTCATTATTACAGCAGTAGTACCAGGGTCATTATTACAGCAGTAGTACCAGGGTCAGTATTACAGCAGTAGTACCAGGGTCAGTATTACAGCAGTATTACCAGGGTCAGTATTACAGCAGTAGTACCAGGGTCAGTATTACAGCAGTAGTACCAGGGTCAGTATTACAGCAGTATTACCAGGGTAATTATTACAGCAGTATTACCAGGGTCAGTATTACAGTAGCAGTATCAGGGTAATTATTACAGCAGTAGTACCAGGGTCAGTATTACAGCAGTAGTACCAGGGTCAGTATTACAGCAGTAGTACCAGGGTAATTATTACAGCAGTATTACCAGGGTCAGTATTACAGTAGCAGTATCAGGGTAATTATTACAGCAGTAGTACCAGGGTCATTATTACAGTAGTAGTACCAGGGTAATTATTACAGCAGTATTATCAGGGTCAGTATTACAGCAGTAGTACCAGGGTCATTATTACAGCAGTAGTACCAGGATCATTATTACAGTAGTAGTACCAGGGTCATTATTACAGTAGTAGTACCAGGGTCAGTATTACAGCAGTAGTACCAGGGTCAGTATTACAGCAGTAGTACCAGGGTCAGTATTACAGCAGGAGTACCAGGGTCATTATTACAGCAGTATTACCAGGGTCAGCATTATAGCAGTAGTACCAGGGTAATTATTACAGCAGTATTACCAGGGTCAGTATTACAGTAGTAGTACCAGGGTCAGTATTACAGCAGTAGGACCAGGGTCATTATTACAGCAGTATTACCAGGGTCAGTATTACAGTAGTAGTACCAGGGTAATTATTACAGCAGTATTACCAGGGTCAGTATTACAGTAGTAGTACCAGGGTCAGTATTACAGCACTAGTACCAGGGTCATTATTACAGCAGTATTACCAGGGTCAGTATTACAGTAGTAGTACCAGGGTCATTATTACAGCAGTAGTACCAGGGTCAGTATTACAGCAGTAGTACCAGGGTCAGTATTACAGCAGTAGTACCAGGGTCATTATTACAGCAGTATTACCAGGGTCAGTATTACAGTAGTAGTACCAGGGTCAGTATTACAGCACTAGTACCAGGGTCATTATTACAGCAGTATTACCAGGGTCAGTATTACAGTAGTAGTACCAGGGTCAGTATTACAGCAGTAGTACCAGGGTCATTATTACAGCAGTATTACCAGGGTCAGTATTACAGCAGTAGTACGAGGGTCAGTATTACAGCAGTAGTACCAGGGTCATTATTACAGCAGTATTACCAGGGTCAGTATTACAGTAGTAGTACCAGGGTCAGTATTACAGCACTAGTACCAGGGTCAATATTACAGCAGTAGTACCAGGGTCAGTATTACAGCACTAGTACCAGGGTCATTATTACAGCAGTATTACCAGGGTCATTATTACAGCAGTATTACCAGGGTCAGTATTACAGTAGTAGTACCAGGGTCATTATTACAGCAGTATTACCAGGGTCAGTATTACAGCAGTAGTACCAAGGTCAGTATTACAGCACTAGTACCAGGGTAATTATTACAGCAGTATTGCCAGGGTCATTATTACAGCAGTAGTACCAGGGTCAGTATTACAGCAGTATTACCAGGGTCAGTATTACAGCAGTATTACCAGGGTCAGTATTACAGCAGTAGTACCAGGGTCATTATTACAGCAGGAGTACCAGGGTCAGTATTACAGTAGTAGTACCCGGGTCAGTATTACAGTAGTAGTACCAGGGTAATTATTACAGCAGTAGTACCAGGGTCATTATTACAGCAGTAGTACCAGGGTCAGTATTACAGCAGTAGTACCAGGGTCATTATTACAGCAGTATTACCAGGGTCAGTATTACAGCAGTAGTACCAGGGTCATTATTACAGTAGTAGTACCAGGGTCATTATTACAGCAGTATTACCAGGGTCAGTATTACAGTAGTAGTACCAGGGTCAGTATTATAGTAAGTAGTACCAGGGTCAGTATTACAGCAGTAATACCAGGGTCAGTATTACAGTAGTATTACCAGGGTCAGTATTACAGCAGTAATACCAGGGTCAGTATTACAGTAGTAGTACCAGGGTCAGTACTACAGCAGTATTACCAGGGTCAGTATTACAGCAGTAATACCAGGGTCAGTATTACAGTAGTAGTACCAGGGTCAGTACTACAGCAGTAGTACCAGGGTCAGTATTACAGTAGTAGTACCAGGGTCAGTACTACAGCAGTAATACCAGGGTCAGTATTACAGTAGTAGTACCAGGGTCAGTACTACAGCAGTAATACCAGGGTCAGTATTACAGTAGTAGTACCAGGGTCAGTACTACAGCAGTAGTAGAGGCCTGGCATGCACACTACATTGTTTCTGGTCCTCTGCATTTTCTCCTGTATGGACATAGTTTTCATTCCACTGTGCTGTAAATGCATTTTTGTTCAAAAACCCACAGGACAAATATATTTTGCATGGAAACATTGTCGTGTAAACAGGCCATGAAATACCCTTTCATCCCAAAAACAATAAACCATTTAAAAGTCAGTGTAAATTGAAATATCCACATACATGTTTTTTACTAAATTGTTAAGGCTACAAGCAGAATCAGCAAGTTTTGAACTTAATTTAAGCTTGGAAACAAAAGTTGTAAATTCTATATATTTGTTGAGTTCAGTTACTCGGACTACAACCATGAGTTGCCCTCAGACCTAGAAGAGGAGAGAGTCGGTTCATAGCAGAAACTCTTTGATAACAGCTGCCAGACCCTGGAGAGGAAGCTTGTCTTCCACACAGTAGGGCTGTCAATTCATATTTTCTCCTCTCTCTTTTCATAAATAAAAAATAAAACTGTGAAATAGTCTTAACTCCTCAAAGATTGATCTATCAGATCCCCCAAATCCCAAGTAGAAACAAACTGAATTTATATTTAGAAAAATAAAACTGATTTCTACATGAGTACAAACACAGTTAGTAGCATCAGACAGCTCGTGGTTGAGGTGAGCACGTGCAGAGAGCAGCAGGACGTCTCGATGGGTCGGATGATGGGGTGATGCTGAGGCAAGACTTTGCATTTAAAATATGTGTCAGACTCTCAGCTGATAGGCTCCGCCCAGCCCACATGCCGCTTCGACTCACACACACTAATCGGTGTGTATTTACACACAGATATACAAACATGAATTCAGTCCAGTCTTCCTCCAGCAGAGGATGAAGACTTTCTAAAACAGACACACTTTTTTTTTCTTTTTTATCCCAAAACAGGTAATAGCATCATTTTTCACGGCCGAGCCGGCGTCCCCCGCCTGTGAGACCCTCATTAATCTCCCTAATGGAGAAGTAAGTGATAGGAAATACAGGCTGTAATCATGTTTCCTCTCCTTCCTCGTTCAGGGACGCCGGCTTTCCGCTCCAGGCTTCTTTTGTTCGTTTTCAGGCTCTTGGTTGATTGTCTGACGTGTCCTGATAGGTTGACACGTTCTGATTGGAAACGTGAGGAGTTTCGGGTCAGAGATGGAAATGAAGCCATGACAGCTTCCGTAAAGTAACTCGTGTAAAAGCAGGACTGAAGTGGGACCCTGAAGGCAGCAGGGTGAGTTCAGTGACCACAACAGTGTTGGTTTTGGCAGCATCTTGGTTTTATTCTCAGTTTTAGTCTTCAGGACGAAAATGTTTATTATTAATGGATGAGGAACACATGCTCAGCTTGACCTGGTCTGCCAGTGGAATTATGATGGATTATAGTTAAAATATGTCCATTAATCGTTTCATCGCTTCCATCGAACCCCTTCGTCGACGCTGCCGCCATGAGTCATCTATGAATGAATGAACTGCTTGTCTGTGTCCACGCTGCACATCTGGTGGTGGGCGTGGCCAAGGTGCAGCAGCATCGCTGACTGACAGATCGGGCTCACAACAGGCAGAAATGTCGTGTTTTTAATGTTGGACAATCAGCGCTTGAACATTTTCGTCTTGTAAACGAAATCTCACAAATGTCTCGTCATGTTTTCGTCATCGGAGAGCCATTTTTAGCTCGTCTCGTTATCGTCATGAAAAAAAGGTTGGTCAACAAAATAAATGTGTCATCGTTGACAAAAACAACACTGGACCACAAACATCACTGCCTTTCAACAGCATGTCACGCTGTCTGGTCTGATGTAAGCCTAATGAACCCAGAAGCAGCTTTAGGTTCTGGATTATGTCCGACTCAGCTCGGTGACCATCTCCGCATCCTCAGCTGCTGAGAAGGAGACCTGATTGTTTCTGGATTGCTGGGTTCTGGAGAACTTTGCTTCCCAACAAGCAAACAAAGAGATCATTAAAATCAGTCGGATTCAGACTTTAATGTCTGTTTCTGGTTTCGGTTTCTGTTAGTAAAGTTAGGGTTCCTGTTTTGTTCTTGTTCTCTAGTCCGGTTTATATTATTGGTCCACCTTCTTGTGTTGTATTTACTTCCTGTTTCACGTGGTTGCTGCTAGTCACACGTGTTCCTTATTCAGCCATCAGCTCTCTCGGTAGAAATGGTTTCCTTTGCTCCTTTCCAGATCCTCGTCAATCCTTTCCCAGTTTGTCATCCCAGCTTTGCTTTGTCTGTAACTTAAGAGTTTTATTATTTCATTTTGATTCTAGTGAAATAAAACACATTTTTATTTAAATTAGAGCCTTACAGGTTAATCTCTGCATCACAAAGCCTGTTATTTCTGCTTCCTGTCTGAAATGACAGACCCAAAATAAATGAAGCATATCTCCACAACTAGCAGGCTGGATGGATCATCCTAGTTTCTACAGAAAGCTGAGACATGTGAGATTATACAGAAGTGTCTGATTCTGGATATGTGTTACTGTGTCAGAGGGAATTCATCTGGAACACAGTAGAAAATGTAAATGTCATCTCCTCCTAAAAGAAAACCACATTAGTTTCAGTGAAGACCAGAGGACAGCAGCCCAGTTCATGTAGGAATGAGTGAAGTATTCTTCCTGATATTTCCATTGTTGGGGATGCTACATCCATCACTGAGGCTTTCCTTTGCTGCTTATCCAGGATCACAATGTCCGGCTGGTTGGCCACCACCATTTTGTTCCCACAGGATCTTAGCCCTCTCATTCTCCACCACCTTGGGAGGTGTTTCCCATTGTGACCTGGGGGTCTCCAGTCCACGTTCTGCACAGATGTTTCTGTACACTGTGCCTGCTTGGTTATGGCGTAGCTGGCATGGTGCACAGAAATATTTGTTTTTGTGCTTCTTGGCTGTTTTGTATAATGGTTGTAGCTACGATAAGACTGGTGGTGATGCTTTGTGGGCCACCTCCAGACTGGGAGCTGCCCCACTGCTTCATGACCCTCTGAAACAGCCCCAGACCCACATGTGTTTAGTTTCTTTATCATTATCTATTTCTGAAAGAATGTTTAAATAATGCAGTCATTATGTGAATGATGTGCAGCTGTAGCGTGCTATGTAAAGAACTTTTCTTTTTTTCCTCTTTACCCATTATCTCCTCCATCTCAAACACACACACAGGGGAACACATCCTCTCAGATGGTGTCAAGTTGTACCCGAGCAGCCATTTTGGCTCAGCCCAGGGAATCAATGACCCATTCTGTCTCTGGCCATATTGTGTCTAAGAGCTAATCAGCCACCCAGGCCCCATTACAGAGGCAAGCACACACACACACACATAGACACACACAGACATTTTCAAAGGCAAAAGAAGGGCCAAGAGGAAGAAATACCTGAGGATTAAAGCAAGAAAAGCAACAGTAGGATTGTAGGAACAGCAGAGCTGCCTGAAATTAAAGCAGCCAGACGTGGTGGAGCATGAAAATGTGTGCATCTCTGCAGTTGCATCACAGATCTCCTAGCAACTGTGTCCAGCTCTGTAATGGAGGACCACAGGAGGATTGGCAGAATTGGAACAGAGGTGTATCTCTCTTTCTGTAAGCTCACATTTGAAGGCAGAGTCAGATTTCACCAAAGAGTAGGAGCACAACAGCGGCGATGCTGAGATGCAAAGCTGCAGGCTTAGTGTAATGCAGCAGGAGCTTATCTTCAGGTAGTCTCTGTGCAACCCAGATGTCTTTGTCTCCTCTCTGATTGACGGTGGCTCAGAATAAAGGAGCGTGACGCATTTAAATGTCCTGTTTAATTCAACAGGTGTGTGTTTGTATGCGCGTGGCGTCCTGACGGACACACACGGACCGGCAGTGTTGTGGTCGTGTTGAATCCTGCCTGAGGCGGCGGTTTCTGAGGCCTCGACACAAACAGGTTCACAGCTGTGTGCTTCAGTCCTGGACAGGAGCCTGATCAAAATACCTTTGTCCATGTCCTCTCTTTGCAACTCATGCTCACTTTTTCTAAATTTCCTAATTTTCCATCATGTCCTTCTATCACAATACCTTAATTTTCCAAAATCCACACAAACAGCTCACTTCAAACCATCTTTTTACAGGCCTGGCATGCTCTCAGTGACTGAAGGCCAGGATGAAATTAATTCATTTATAAGAAGAGATCATACAAAAAGCAGAAATAAAAGACAGCTCATCTGTGCATGAGCGAGCAGTTTAATGATGTATGCTTGGCTAACGCAGGAGCTAAACATTCTTCTAAACCGTTCTTCTAACATGTTGACAGCTGTTTTATCTTCTTACTGCCACCAGGGGGCGGCGCTAAGAAACATAGCTGTGTCTTGGTTTTGTTTCACTGTAAAACTGAAAGTTTAAAGGGGCAAAAAGAGAAATCGTTTCACCACAAGGTAGCTGCTGTGCTAGTGTTATGTCCGTTTGTGTGCCATGTCCTTCTACCTCTGCCCCACCCCCAACCCGTCTCATCTGTGAACAGTGCAAAGTGCAAACACACGAAGCAAAACAGCATCCCCACTTTGTGCAAAATGTCGAGTAAAGAGGTAACTTGTAACGTTTATGTTGTTACTTACCTGTGCAGGAGAAGAAGAGCTAGCTCCGAGTCAAACTGTCTGCTTTCCATGCAGGCGGGGGTGGGACTTGCTTTAAACAGCCACACCATGTGGCCACTTGTGTGAGGAAAGACTGGGATCATATCATTAGGTAAACCAGTGGTTCCCAACCTATTTTCCTTGAGGATCTGAGGACCCCCTTCATGCAACTACCAAAAGGCTGTGGACCCCCTCTGCTCTGTGTTGAAACCATGATTTCATCAGCTGCTTCTCACCATAAGTGATGCATTCTGGCCGACTTCCTTTGATGAAACTATGGGCCCACCCCCATGATGCCGAATTGCAGTAAAACCACAAAAGTATTTTAGCAATCCACCCTTTCATCCCCACAAATCCAGGAATTAGCCTCCATGAAACCGATCATGTCTGACACGAGGTACCAAGCTGAATAGGTTTGAAACCTCCACCGTCTGTGGTACTGTGTGGACAGCGTAGCCGCACCACTAGAGGATATGACGTCAGTGTGATGAACGCACGTCAAAGACAACAACAATAAGGGCGTCCGTGACCAACTGTGTCGTGATGCTGCATCGGACAGTCCTGGCTTGTGTAGAGCTTTAGCACCGAAATGCACTGCTTTTACAACCCAGTATTAAACTACTGTACCATCAACAGCGTGCGCTACCTCTCGTTCCAGCTCTGGACTGTTACACTTTAACCATTGTAGCGCCCCCCACAGCCTTGTAGTATGTACTACAGCAGTTTTGTTGAAACCGGGCTCCTAGTTTTCGCCACCGTTTTCACACCTGAATCGGTTTTTGTGCTGTGTGGACGTAGCCTAAAGTTCAGCTAATTACCAACATAATGCTTTTTTCTACTTTATTTTTCCTGATAAGGACGAATCATCTGTGTTGTGGCATTTCTCAGACATGTCTAATGAAATGGTGCAAAGTGTTTGCAGGTTAACAAACACTGATAGTGGAAAAACTGACAAGTAAATCCACTTCAACTTGTCTCTGTGTGGACTTGGCCTTCATTTAAATTACACAGTTAAAGCCTTTGGGACCCCCTGTGCTCTTTGGAGGTCCAGAAACCTCAAGTTGGGAACCACTGGGAAGGGGGGTGACAGGGTAGTGGAACAGGCCATTGACTGACAGAGAGAGATGGGAAGATGGATTTAAATGGAAGTACATCAGGAAAAAATAAAGAAATGAGTAAAAACCAAATGATTAGTTTGTTAATGAAATGTGCTGTGTAAGAATGAAGCTTTACTAAAACACTGAATAAAAAGTGCTCAAAAATAAACAAACCATATATAAAGGCTAAATCAGACTAAAACAGAAGCTCCAAATAAAACTAAATGAAGAACCGTTTGACTAAACAAGCACAACAGCTGTCACTTTTTCTTTTGTTGGATAGAAAAGCCTCCTGTTTTTCCTAAAGCATGGCCCAGTAATGGCCCAGAAAATAAAGGAAGCCGAAGATTCAGATCCTTTTCCCAGCTTCATTTCAGCCTGAAGGATTAGGTCTACCTCTACCAGCTCCTCATTCCTCAACCTTTTCCGGGCTTGTCAGTGAATCTTTAGGTAAGTTAGAACTGCAGCATATTTCACCAAAGAATGAGCTAAAGCCAAACCAAACCAGGACGTTCTATATAGAAACCACAACAAGTATGTCAAATTAAAAATGAACAGTTTCTCCAACATTTTCTTTCTGCAAATGACCTGAAAATAAAAAGCATCTGAGGTTTTATCTGCATGTAGACAACGTGCACACTTCTTGTCGTCTGTCCACACACAGGTGAACAGTCACCTGCTCTGAAATGAACCGGTTTGTTTCTGCCATGGACATTGTTCCCATGAGACCTTGGGCGAAAATGGGTCCTCGCTGTGAATGAGCAAGGTCCGGCTGTAGAAAACATGAGCAGCCCTGAACACTTAAAAGCCATCAAAGCTCTCCGAAGGCTCCCAGATGAATTCACTGTGCAGGTGGTTTGCCCTCCAGAGTTTACAATGATTAAAAAAAGATTTTAATTAGGAGTTTTAGATTTACAACTTTGGTCTTCTTTTCTCTTTAAATGCTTCTTTACAGCTGGTGGTTGTGGCTGTATAATAGCTGCCATGTAGTTTAGCTTCTTCTCCTCATCTCTCAGGTTATCAGTGAGAACACATTCAGGTGTTTCTGTCCACCTGAGCCACGCTTCGTCTCGGAGGGAAACCCTTTACTGCTTCCTCCACGACGTCTCCGTCAACAAGCTTTACTTATTGTCTGCTCCTAACCTGGTCCTGAAGAGGAGCTGAGCAGGTCTGCCCATCCGAGTCTTCCTCATTCATCTGTTGGAGCAAAGCCAACGTTTCTTTTTCTGCTTCTCTTCTTTTTTTATGCATCCAGCTTTAGTTCATCTGGCACAAGCATAACTCACAAAGCTATTTAGAGATTCTGATTAAATTTACAGGAAATGTCAAAAACAGAATAAAAGAACAAGTAATTAGATTTTCAGGGGGATCCAGATCACGGTCTGGATCCAGGAATTGTTTAAGGATTCATTACTTTGGGGATATAGGAATCATTTAGCCATTGGCTAAAAATAAAAGAGTACAAGACGACATCATGTTAGATGCTTTAATCCAACTTTGTTTGTCCCGGATCATGTCGGTCATGCTGGATCTGGAAATATAGGGGGTACAGGGTGTGTGGTGGAGGTCTGCGCTGTCTGAGTGCTTCTAGTATAGAAAGGATAATAATAGAATGATTTAATTCAATCTTTTATTGTCCTACAACAACAACAGGTTTCAACTCTGAGACTTTACCAGCAGTCTCTGAAGAAACTTTGTATTTTATTTCTACAAACTTCTTCTTTGCAGAAGCTTAAATCTGTTTTTCCGGTGCCTACACCGAAGCTTTCATTTCATTTAGACTGAAAAGGATTCAGGTGTGTGTTTGTTGGGGACTATAGTTTCAGCGGTGAACGAATCCATTGCTGCTTCTCTGGTGAAGCAGAAGAGATTCAAACATATTTCAGATGCAGTTCATAAACTCACCCTGCTGACTTCCCCGTTCGTCTTCGCCTGCTTCTGTCCGTCTTCAACATTGTCCCATCTGCATATTATAATTGAGGTCGAAAGCATTGTCAGTCTGTGTGTTTGCGTCGCCGTGCCGACCTCCTTTCATGGTCATTACGCGCCACTCTCTCTCGCTCTGTATGCAAACGAGATGCCGGCTGGACATCAGACGCCCAGTGGTCAGGCGGAGCAGGGTTTCGGTGGCGAAGCGGATCAGGCTCCTGGAGACGGATGGATACCTGAGACGATGCTGGATGGTCTCTGTAATGTCAGTGTGGGCTGTTTGGTGATGACTCTCTCTGCTGCCGCCACCACACCACTATGAATAAATTGAGCCGGATGAATCCAAAGCAGCACTAAGGCTGTGATCGGACTCGGAGGGGTCGGCCGGCAGCTTGGTAAAGAGGATCCACTCTGAGTTTGTCTATTTTAAACAGCAACATGCTTTCTGTGTCTGTTTTTACTGCGAGTCGTCGTCTTTGCAGCGTGACGGAGATGATGCTGCTCAGTAAATTTAGCTCATTGAGGGCCTGAAGCCCGGCTACCCTGACACGTGAACATCTTTACTGTGACTTTCCTCCTGCTGCTGAAGCTTTGAGTCTCTTTCCAGCTGCTATGTTGTAAAGGTGCAGAGCAAAGAGAAGAAGGATTCATCTGATTCATCTCTGCTTCGCTGACGGTGACGCTGTGGAATGGTTCTGATGGTTGACCCGAGAGGGACTCTGCCTGACATGGACCGGATCCTTAATAACTGGAAACTGACAGAGGGTTGATCTCCTTCCTCCTTCAGGACCATGATGTGTTTTGGTTCTGTGTTTCTTGGCTCTGATGATGGAAGTCACAGACTCCTGTGCACCTCTAATTAGACCATGACCTCACCTCCATCCAGGAGCTTTGAGATGAAAAGTTTCCTGGTATTCTTGTTTAGTTTGTATGACCAGAGTCTAGAAACAGGAGGAGGTCCAAACAGGTAGCAAACTCCTGACAGTCCGAGGCAGGACGATGAGTCTCAGTGCATGCAGACAGGGACATGCAGCATTGCCTGATGTATACCCACATCCCCAATTTCCTGCGTGTCCCACAATGCTTTGCAACATCTCAAACTGTGATGTTTACATGTAAATGAAGCAGGTTTTATTGTGCAGTGTTCCTTTGTTCTGAGACCTTTCAGCATGTCCTCGTGTAAACGTGAAAAGCCTGAAGTAGAACAGAGCAGCATCCACGATAAACATGACATTCAGTAAAGCTCAGGGTCAGAAGCAGAGCGGGGGTCAGTTAGAAAGCAGCTTGCAGAGGAGCAGTGAGGGTTGGCAGGTTAAAGCAGAGTGCTCAGGAAGAAAAGCGATGGTGAGATCAGCTGATGCAGGGAGATGGAGGCTGGACCGACACTTTGTTCGCTGTTGTTCTGCAACATGCTGGTTTCTAAAAAAAAAGTGAGAAGTGTGTCCTGAGAGCCCCCTCGTTTTATCGTCTGTGCAGAACGAAGGCCGTCATGTTGTTTGTCGGGCGTTCTGTTTTTACACGTCCTGCTAAGATGCTGCGTTTTCCTAGAAAACATGATAATTAGAGCACAAGCTGCTCTACAGAGTCAGACATGTGAGAAAACAAGCAGTTTGAGGCAGAAACAGTGGCTGAGACATTTATCTGGATCCTGAGACCACAGTCACCTCAGGTCTCTTACAGACACTGTCCAGTTATAGTCCAGTTAGACCCAAGTCCAGTTTATAATAACTGTGTTCATATATAATAACTGTGTTCATATAACCAATTCATAAAACATTATTTCTACTAAGGAACAAATTAACTTATTAACCAGTGTAATTAACCTGTGTAATTGTTTCCAGCATCCAACCACCAACTTTATGTTTTTCCTTTCAAACATCTGACTTCATTTAAAATTTTTTGCTCACTCAGCTGCATCTGCATCCCCCCCCCCTCACACACACACACACCATCTTTTACATAATGGTATGATATTAAGTTTTCTCGCATGTGATTGGCCTCTTTGTGTGTCCATCAAACTAAAGTCCTGCCTCCCGCCTTCTGAGCAGCAGCAGCTGAAGGCTCAGTTCACCCCGACGGGAGTCGACACGTTTTATTTCTATTCTCCAAATGAAATATTAAGCTGCTTTTGTTGGGTTAGCAGGTGTAAGTTTAGTCCTGCAGTTATTGTCATGACCACTAGAGGTGGTGTTTTCTCCGAACATAGTTACACTTTGCTAAAAAGCGCATTAACAAACGACAGATGGGGTCGTTTTTGGGAAGTGGGGAGTTTTTGTTTCTAAGCTTTTATACAAGCTGATCCTGAACTTCTAACCATGCAGGGTGCCCACACTTTCGCCTTTATGACAGTTTATCTTTCGTTAATGTTTGTGTATGTGAGTAAGCATGTGTGTTTGTATATATGTGTGTGTGTGTGTGTGTGTGTGTGTGTGTGTGTGTGTGTGTGTGTGTGTGTGTGTTTATGTGTATGTATATGTGTGTATATATGCTACGCAGGATATGGAATTGTGTTTTCAATGTTTGAAAGGGGTAGGATTAAATAAATTAGACTTATTCCCCTTTGAACAGATTGAATTAACATATTGAATTTATTATTTTTATTGTTTTTTATGACTTGTTTACATTTAGCTGTTGCTTTCTTTTTATTTTTTCATATAAATAAAACATTCAAATAAAAAAAAATCTGTCTGCTGAAAGCCTCTAAAACTAATAAATAAATGATTGATTTGCTTATCAGGTCATTTTAGAAAGAAAATTTCACCCAGATCTTTGCAGTATGAACAGAAATTATTAATGAACTGTAAATATAATAAATATAACATAAGACATTTTCATTTTATTCTGTCTCATCCACACTCTTCCCCAGAGGATGTCATGAACTACCTTCACTCTCCTCAGACCTTATTATCATTCAACAAGACTCCTTTACCAGCTCACTTCAGTCTCTCTTCAATCTCCATCCGCTGTCCCTCTTTGTGAGCTCTTATAATAGAAGGGAGGGAAAAGTGACAGCTGCAGACAATGAGGAGGCAGAATACAAATGGGAGAGTAGATCTGAGGGCCGAGTCATCCTGTCAGCAAGAGATGTGGCCGGCGAACATCATGTGTGGCTTCGTTCGACAGAAAACTGAGGCCATCGCAGCTGGAAATGTGTACAAATCATAATATGTTCAGCAGAGCTGTAATTATCCCCCATATGTCTTTCCATGTAGACACAAAAGTGAACATTAAGGCTTTTAGTCCTGGCGGCTGTCGCTGACACTCATGAAAGCCATTAAAGGAGGAACATGGAAAGTCAGAAATGACCAAATGGAAGGCCGTTTTCTTGGTGATATGTCAGGAGTTTGCAGACATTAGTTCCTCCTTATCCAGCTGCTTGTTATTAGCAGCAATAAGTGGCTTCCACACGTTTTTTTCTTTTTTTTTCTACCACATTTAACCCATAAAGCTTCCCATCTATACATTCTCCACTATACTGTTGTTCAGCTTATTCTAAATGACTCATTTTTTCCTCTCTGGTCCCTCCTTACTCTTCCTTTGTCCTTTACTGTAGCCCACTTCATAACTAGTTTAGATTGAGGTTCCACTATTTGGTAAAATTAAACAATCATAATTAGTTCAGATTAGTTATTTAAACTAATTGGTTAAAGTTTGCACAGCATTCTCAATAATATGTTCTAGACTGAGATTGTGTGTGCAGTAGATTTTGAACCCTGTTGAGGCGAAACATCTCACAGACGTTATGTTACCAGCAAACACGATGCTTTGGTCGGAGCATCTCTGCTGCAGAACTCGAGCGATGGGAATGAGAGTGGATTGTTGGATGAGGCTACCATCAGAGATAAAAATGCTCATCACATGGCTTAAACTCACTTTAGAAAGCTGTGAACTTTTTCTTCTGTGTTTCAAATCACTGTTAAGCTCCACAGAACCAGGCAAAATGCACGAACGTGTGTGTAAATAAGCTTTTTTATCAGCACAAAGGTCTGTTTGTTTTCCTTAAAATTCCTTATCAAGGTAATTCTTAAATATAGAAAACACAGTGGGTCCCAAAATGGCACCAATTCATCCAACCACAATAAACAAGTAGGTTGTTTGTCTGTCCCCTTAAACATGACTCATAATGCCATCTTCTAAAATAGCACCCCTACAAGCCCTGTGGGAGTCGTACCGCGGATATGAGCGCGTCCATATCAAAGACCATGTCAGTCTGGAGTGTTTTGTTTATCGAAGCATAAAGGCCTTTTCAGGAATGAAGATGGAGAAGGAGGTTGGATGGGAAGAAAACAGCTTGTTTACATTCTGACATGTTCATTTCTACAACAATCTTCTCAAACACTTTGTGTTTAGTTGTAGGAAAATCACACGGTTACAGTTAGGAATAAAAACTATTTAAGAGCCAGTAAAAGATCATAATAAGAGCTTGAGTTCAGGTGGCTTCCCTTCCTGGGAGGTTTAATGTAAAGAGAAAGGCAATTATAAAAGTGAAAGGTTAATGTGCTCTGATGATGTAAAGGTGAAAACTGGAACCATTTTCCTGCATGTCCTGATACGACCAGATGATATGGTGACGGCAGCAAACAGACCCTGCTAAACTGACTCTGAGACCCTGTAGGCATGGAAACCATTTATCACCTGCACCTGAAGCCCTTTCAGTACGAGATTCGATCCGACACCTCTGACTTTGTGCACATCAGCCTGAGAGGACCAGAAGATGAAAGTGCTCAGATCGGACATGAAAGAGGAGAGTGATTTCGTAGATCTGCACATCCAGACCCCTGGTCAGTGGTAAACCTACCGTTCACCGTGCAGAGCTTCCCAGTATGGAGCATCTGTGATAGATGTGGAGCCTCTGGAGGCTCAGACTGAGGCTTTCCCTAATCTTTTTATTTGTCATTTTAATCTTTGACAGGATCTGAGAATCCTTGTTAGGAAAAAATAATTTCCTAATCTACATTCAACAGAATTTATCTGTTCAAAATAAACAGATTAAAATAAGTCCAAAATTTTCTGAGTTGAAAAAAAAAAGATCCTTTAAAGTAAATCCAGCCGATCAGTGAGTGTGTGCAGGCAACACTCCTGCTGTGAGTAAATACACATGTACAAGCTCTAAGGAAAGGTTAGAACTGGGATGAGATTTCAGGAAGATGAATAAAAACCAGCGAAATGCTTCTGTGTTGTATCTCCATTATACCGGAAAACAACAGAAAAATAAATCTGAAGAAGGTACAAGACCACCAGCTGTGAGAAGCGATTTCCACCTAAAGGATAAAAAGAAGACATGTCAGATGGGAGAACTTATGGTGAATTAGCTGCTTCTTCTCTCTTTTGTTTCTTTTACAAACATTTATATTGTCATAAATATAAAGATACACAGAGCCTGTAGCATGTTTGAAGAGAAGAATCTAAAGTTAAAGGATGATGTGAAACAAAACCTGAAGCTGGTCTCTGTAAAGATGATCCAAAAACCTGGACCTGTTGGGCTTGGATACCACACATTTATTTTCATCTGCCAACATCCCCCAAGAAAAACAAAAAAACACAACAATAATTACTCCATTAACTGGTTTGAGGCTGAAAGAATATTTTAATCCATTTACTGCAACACGTTCAGCAGCTGCATTAACAGTCCAGATGTTCCCTCTTCTCTATTTACCTAATTATTATTTTAAATTATTGCTCCCTGTTACATACATATGGATGCCATGTTGGTCAGTAGAATTCAAAGAAAAATGAATAATTCAACCACTGAATTGAGTAAATGCGGCTACAATATGAATCATGTGGAATACATGAAAATATATGTAAAGATTGATTTGATGAAATGATGAATATTAGTTAATAGATGTGATTAAACAAACACAAGTGATAACAATGAATAATTAAATCCATTAAAGGGGGGTTGTTATATGATTTCACTTTCACATTTATTTCCTGAGATTTTTTTAAACCATATTTATTTCCCTGTTCTTCTTTTTATCTTTTTCAAATAAAGGGCTAAGATTGTTTAACGGAGTCAGATCAACATGGCAACACGACCAGGCGACAGAGGACAAAAGAATATTAAAGGAAAACTTGCAAAAAAGAAAGCAGTTCAGATGAAGTCCAGGTTTTAACTTCTGGAGATGGAGATGGAGAAACCAGCAGTATTAATAAGTGGTGCGCCGGTCTTCTGGAGCAGACTTGAGGGGCCACAACCAGAAGCTCTGTTGTTTTTCTGTTAGGTTTGGCCAGGGATAGGATAGGTAGAGAGTTGGTTCTGAAGCACAGTTTGAGTATCATCAGCCTAAAAGTGATTACTGAGATCCTGACCAAGTAAATGGTGAAGAAAAATGGGCCGAGGACAGAGCCTTGAGGCACATCGTGGTTCACTGCAGCAGGGCTGCTGCTTTAAATGTGATAGGAAGAGAAAAAAACACCATAGTTTGTCACACCTAATATTATTTACAGATTAATCTGACTAATCTGTTAATTTGCCAGAAGCTAGAGATTCCACCTGCTGCTGCTGATATTCTGTAATGAGATGCTCGATATGAGATGATGGAGAGTTTTGTTTCCAAGCTTTTATACAAGCTGGAACTTCTTCCCATGCAGGGTGCCCACACTTTGGCCTCTATCCCACTTGTTCACATGTACACGTGTGTGTTTGTATGTAATATATATATATATATATATATATATAAACAAGTTGACCATGATAAAAACTGGTTTATCAATAGCCCAGGGCTCTTGATTTAATTATTTTCATATGAAGTTTATCACAGAAAATGATTCATTAGTGCTTCTTCTGTTTGTCTGATGGAAGTTGTGAATGAATAGAAATGTTTCAGCAGGTTATATGTTTGATATTATCAGTTTAACATCTATTCTGATATTGCTGACCCCTCAGAAAGATATTAGATTTTCTACATATTAGGAGAAATATTCCTGACTTCAAACATTAAAGTTATTTCAGATGATGTTTATTCCTTTTTGGAAATTGGAAAAATCAAAGTGCACTGAGAGAAAATGTCTTGGAGGAGCTTTATGTTAGCTTCCTCTCCACCTTCACCCTCACCGCCCACAAACACACAACATGCTCAACTCCAGTCGTGACACACTCAACCATATGTCAACATCTCTTCTGGTCCAGATTTGAAGTTTTTTTTTTTTTTTATGAAACTTCCAGGATGTAAAAAAGGAATCTGACATATGTGGCAAAAGATCTCAGGAAAGTGTAAATACGTTGGCTAAGATCTTGGTTTCCCAGCAGTGTATGTGTTTTATTTTACTCCAGCTGTGGCTGTTCTTTCAGTGGTTTGGGTAAAAAAAAGGATTTGACTGTTTTTTTTCCAGATGACACGAGGCTGCTCTCATTGAATGAAATAAGGTTTCCTGTTTGAAAAATATCAGATAACTGTAGAAAGCTGAGGGTGAGACACGGGAAGAAAAGCCCTAAAGACATTTATGCAGCACCAATGTGGTAGCTTCATTCAACAGAGCCTGTCCTAAGATCAGCCCCGTGGGTCGAATGTAGGACCTGCAGTGGTCTAAACAGCAACTAGAGGAGACTGGTCCAAGTGGAGTCCATTAAAGACATGGTGGGATTATTAATAATGATTTCCAGCCTAAACCGTGATGTGTTTTTAACGCTGACCAAGTAGTTTTTTTCTATGCCAATGTTATAAAGTCAAAGAGGCAAATGTGTTGTAGTGAAGTCTTTGTAACTACATATAACCCATTCTGGGTGTTGAACTCGCTTCTGTTTCCTAACATACATTCACCTGCCAAACAGATCCTTTCCAGTCCACTTTATTTCCACAGAGCTCTGAAGGTTGAAGATTCACTACAAGGAAATTTATCCCATTTTTACTTTTCAAAAAATAGTATCTCAGAGTTGTTTAAGAGTTTAATTTCCGTTAAATTATTTAACTGACTTCATCAAACCAGAGGTGATCATTTTAAATTTGGTCCTCATGTGCATTTATTAATGAAACACCAACCAATAAACACACGTTTCAGTCACTTCATCAGGTCCACCTTCTAGTACCGGCTCGTCCTCTTCATCAGGTCCACCTTCTAGTACCAGGTCGTCCTCTTCATCAGGTCCACCTTCTAGTACCGGCTCGTCCTCTTCATCAGGTCCACCTTCTAGTACCGGCTCGTCCTCTTCATCAGGTCCACCTTCTAGTACCGGGTCGTCCTCTTCATCAGGTCCACCTTCTAGTACCGGGTCGTCCTCTTCATCAGGTCCACCTTCTAGTACCGGCTCGTCCTCTTCATCAGGTCCACCTTCTAGTACCGGGTCGTCCTCTTCATCAGGTCCACCTTCTAGTACCGGGTCGTCCTCTTCATCAGGTCCACCTTCTAGTACCGGGTCGTCCTCTTCATCAGGTCCACCTTCATAGTACTGGGTCGTCCTCTTCATCAGGACCACCTTCTAGTACCAGGTCGTCCTCTTCATCAGGTCCACCTTCTAGTACAGGGTCGTCCTCTTCATCAGGTCCACCTTCTAGTACCGGGTCGTCCTCTTCATCAGGTCCACCTTCTAGTACAGGGTCGTCCTCTTCATCAGGTCCACCTTCTAGTACCGGGTCGTCCTCTTCATCAGGTCCACCTTCTAGTACCGGGTCGTCCTCTTCATCAGGTCCACCTTCTAGTACCGGGTCGTCCTCTTCATCAGGACCACCTTCTAGTACCGGGTCGTCCTCTTCATCAGGTCCACCTTCTAGTACCGGGTCGTCCTCTTCATCAGGTCCACCTTCTAGTACTGGGTCTTCCTCTTCATCAGGTCAGCTTTCTACTACTGGGTTGGACCTTTTTAATGGAAGCAGGAGGTTTTGCTCCATATTGACATGACAGCATTACACAGTTGCTGCAGGTTTTTCTGATAGTGTTGATCCAAGGCAGGATGGATCCATGTTTTCATGATGTTTCCAGCAGATTCTGAGCCGAGCATCTGAATGTGGAGCTGAAATGGAGACTCATCAGACCAGCAACATTTCTCCATCTTCTATTGTCCAGTGTTGGTGAGTCTGTGTGGATTGTAGCTTCAGTTCCCTGTTCTTAGCTGGCAGGAGGCACCCAGTGTGGTCTTCTGCTGCTGCAGCCCATCTGCTTCCAGACTGGACGTGTTCTGCAGACCTTAGTTGGAACCAGTGCTGATTGGACTTCCTGTTGTCTTTCTATCATCTCCAACCAGTCACCATGCCACATTCAAAGTCACTTAAATCTCCTTTTTTCTTCCTTGTTCTGATGCTCAGTTTCAACTTCAGCAAGTCGTCTTCACCATGTCTGCATGACTAGATGTGTTGAGACGCTGTCCGTTGATTGGCTGATTAGATATTGTCCTAACAAGCAGTTAAACAGATGGAGCTGTTAAAGATGGTGAGTTTGTGTTTCCCTTCATTTCCCACTTGGAGCTTTAGAACTTACAGTCCATCAATTTAAAACTTCCAACCAGCCCCATGAAAGTCCAGAAGTTTCCTCCTGAAGTGTAACACTTAGCTGATGGATTTACTGATTTACTGAGCACCTCTGTGACCTCTGTCTCTGCGACAATCAGGCTTCACTTTTCAGTTTTAGGCCTCATGACCTCAGTTAAGGCTCCTGATTCAGATTTATTTGTCACTCATCTGTGATGCCCAGAACAAAATCAGGAATGTGGCTGCAATTTACAAAGAGCTGATGCAGCTGCCAGCACCAGTGTCGCCATTTTGGTTCTTTCTTTTATTAATGTAACTCCAGTTCTATGCTGATAAATATTTCCTTTTAACAAGCATAATGCAACATAGAGAAGAGGAATATTGTGGTGATTTTACAGTCACATTCTACAGGGAAACATCAGCAACCACAGTGGACCCATCACACAATCTATGAGTAAGTTAATTATCTTTAAGGCATTTCTTTCACTGAGCCTATTCCATAACGATGAAATTCAGCAGTTTCCATGGAAACCGTTTTAGGTGTTATCATCTCAGGAACTAAAGACAGAATTAGAGGAAAGAAAACAAAGAGTGGCCAGATAAAGACGAGAATCGACCATGGGTAACACCTTCAGTCCTCCTAACTTCTTCTTCTTCTTCACACTGAAACCTTCACGATCTCTTTCATCAAAAAAAAAAAAAAAAAAACAAAACTTGTACTTGGAGGGAAAACTTTGCAGGCTTCTTCCTCTTTGTTTGATTGAGCTGATAACTTCAGGAAATCTAATGATCGCCTCTGATTCATGAATTTCACATGAGAGAACTTGAGTAAGACTTGTTTTTTAGCTCCAGCAGATCAATCTTAAAGCTTTTAATTCAGCACAGCTCTCCACTTCAGCTCGACCTCATGATCATCGTCTTTACCAGAACCTCCTCCTCCTCAGCTGTGCTCATGTCTGATGTGAACGCTTATCGTGTAAAGAGTTGCTTTCAGTGCAGCTGTCCATGACTTAAGCACTTAGACGGAGGATGAGAAGTCTTGTTTTCTCCCCCCCTGACAAAGCGGGTAGGAGAGGACAAGCACCTCGAGCATCTTGACTCGTCTCGTCCTGACAGAACCAGCTTGACCTGGAGTGATTTTTGGAGTCTCTGGAGCCTGAATGGAGGTCATCATGTTGCTGTTGAAAGCACTGCAACACCCTGCAGCTCAGGATTGTGTGTTCATGCTCTCAAAAGCTTCACATAGTAGACTGTGATGCAGTTGTGTTTGTATTGATGTTTTTTCTGTAGAAGACTGTGGAACCGGAAGGGAAAACCAGAACAGAGCAGTGAGGGATGCACACTGAAGATAAAGGTGAATTGTTCGTGTCAGACTTGTGATGGTTAACCACAGATCATTTTCTGTGTTCCTCATTGCTGTCTAAACACCTTCAGTTGAATAATTCATACATTTTTTCCAGCTACTTGCTCCAGATGTTCCTGTCTGATCCCAAATTCCCTGATGGATTCATTCCCTTTGCACTTGTTTTATTGCAGACAAGCAGACTCTCCCATGCTCCGGGGCTGAACTGGGATTTGTGTTCATAGGTTTGCAGTGGGTTCGTCTCATGTGTGCAGACGATGTGACATCAGTTGACAAATGGTAAATAAAGTGACGTGACATCCCTTCGGTCTTCATGCCAGAGTCACTTTAAGTACAGCTGACAATCTGTGTGTCTGCATCAGTCAAAGCAAAAGAATAGGATCCGAAAAGGTTGTTTAAATTACTTCAGATAAAAGTGTGATTTTCTGATCTGGTTTGCAGCTTGAGTTTCTGGGTTCACACCATCAGTGAACTCATCCACCAACTTCAATGTGTATGAGAATAAGAAGCTTTATAGTCGTTGCACACAGACGTACAACAACGCTTTTCACAAGCAGTACCAGAAAACTGTGGCCTTGGTGCCTTTAAACCTTTAAAAAGTGTTAGAAATATGAGATCAACAACCAATCTTAAGATGTGCATAATTATTAGGCAGCTTCTTTTCCTCTGGCAAAATGAGCCAAAAAAGAGATTTAACTGACTCTGAAAGGTCAAAAATTGTAAAAAGTCTTTCAGAGGGGAGCAGCACTCTTGAAATTGAAATATGTCGGGCGGCGGTGAAATGTTGTGACTCTGAAGAAGCAGTGGTTTGGGATGCAAACAATCAATTCTGAAAGCTTAGAATAGTCTGAGTGAATGTTTCCCTGTCAGACCTCCAGTGTTTCCGTCCGTGCACGTAGATGGAGGGAAGGATGAAGCCAGCTTCTCCTGTAGTTTTTTTTTTTTTTCTTTCAAAGTGATGCTTGAAAAAAACAACAAATTATCTTTGTCAGTCTTTATTTTAGCAGATGTTTTTGATTCATTAAATTGAAGAGATGTTGGCTGGTATTTACTTCAAACTACATTTCATTTCTTTGATTCCTTCTCTTCCCACCCAAAAATGTTTACCATCTGTCAGCTTTGTTTTCGCCTGCATGGCATTCAAATGTCCTGCTTTTAATTTTCATTAATTGCAAGCTAAAAACGAGAACTCCAGAGCAAAAAATGGAACAAAAAGCTTTATCTGTCCCCTGTTCACATCACAGCAACAACTAAGTCAATTTTCTGCTTTCACGAGTATATATATATTTATATTTGCTTTTTAAAAGTCAGGACAGTGCAGCAGGCTCCATCCTCGCGGGTCCGATCCCAGTCTGTTCCATTAGCTTGGTGTTAAAAGCAGCCTGTCTCTGGTGTAACATCCCTGCTTGCTGCCTGTTAATGCTTGTTGTCAGGACTATTAAACCCACTGAGGTAGTGGTGGAGGCAGTGGAGCGTAATGTAAACCAGTTAACTCCCTAATCCCCCTACTGCTGGACCCATTACGTCTCTGGGGAACGGCTGCTGGCTGCAGAAACGAAAGAGGAATTCTCAGAATCACGCAGGAGCCTGATGCATCTTTTAAATAGCCAGATTTATGTTTCAGTATTTTACTGAACGTCATCTCTCTGCTCTTCTTACTGCAAAGTTTTGCAGTTTTAAAACATTTAGTTTTAAAGGCTGCCAATGTTGGAGTCCAAAATGGCATATTTTCAAGACACTGTTTGACTAAAATCTTGTGTTTCAGGCTTTCATCTCTAAGCTTGTTTTTACTGGAGATATGAATCTTTTAAAACTCCTCTCACATCAAGACCTGATTCATCCTCTACAATTAGGAATGGAGACCTAACAGTCTAAAAATAAACAACTGTTTTTAGCCAGCGGCCTCTCTTCGCTCGATATTTAGCAGAGAAACCCTGATTCTGTCTCACAGCTTTGATTCACTGGACGTCAGCCTGCTCGATCAATACCTCATCAGCACCTTGCAGGGTTGAGCCGCTGATGGTGGAACCTAACGCACATTTGAAGCGGCTGCTGCAGAGTAAAATACAGCTGCTGCAACACTTGGCTGTCTCCAGCCTCTCAGAGCCAACAGGCTTGTTGGGCTGCAGAATCAAACCTGCAGCAGCTGCCTGGCACCATCAGATTGGGAAATATAGTATTTTTACAAAATAAGAGTTTAAATAGAAACTCTTACAGCATCTCTCTTCTAGATTTTCTTCTTCATGGAAGTTTGATTCCTTTCCTCTGTTAAAATGAGTTTAATCATCCCCTTGGCTTCCAAACAGCTTCTTTATATGTAGTTTTTTTTTTTTTATTTACTTCAGGATGTCCAGCAGCAGAACTAACTGTCCTGAGTGGACAGTTTGATGCAGCAGTGTGGTAAATGTTGACACACTAAGTTTTACACTTGTTTTTTATTGTAGCATGTAAACAGAAAGCAATGGGGGTCGAGGACTGAGCTCTGTGGTACACCGCCACTGAGCTGAGCCACTAAGGAGGGCCTGTTTGTGGTTTATTGTGGATTCCTGTTAGCTACAGCTAATCACTGCTGCTATTCTTCCTGGGGTCCAGTCCATTGTCCATCCACAAAAAAATTACACCAATGGTGTGAAATATATCCAAAATACATCAGTGCAAGCATACACACGAAATCAAAATTACTACATTAATTTACATTAGTCTACGTTAGTCCTCAGAGACCAAAAACAATACTATCAGAACTTAAGTTTAATAAATTTCATCACATCAATAAATATTTACTAATTTAACAATGCCAATATCCACCTACACATACTTAACAGAAGCATTAATATCATAGTTATTTCATACTTGTTCCAGTAGATTCTTCTTTAATAAAATATAAAATTAATTTTATTGTTTGCTTGTGAGATATATTTAGGTAAATTCCTCTGTATAGAAGGGTTTGGTGGATGGTGTTGGTTTTTGCTGTTTGTAAAGTGACGTTACTACGAGCAGTATGTCTAGTATTGTAGATGTGTTGCCTTGCACTACATTCCAAGTTCTTATGAATTCTAAATGGTATCTTTGTTTATAAATGAAAACTTTTTAACTTTGTATTTGAAAAAAGACTGAAGTGTGTGTTTGACCTGAGCATCAAGACTAAGATTAGGGTCAAATATTACTGTTTGGGTGTCGCTGGGTAAGACTGACAAGTATAGAAGCAATAAAGCATACAGAATTTGGCGGGCTAAACAATATTACCTCAGATTTTTAATCATTTTGGGACATACAGTTTGAATGTTAGAATGCCGGGATCTGTGAGTTGTATTAGCGTGTACAGCTGAGTGTCATCAGCAGAAAAATGGTCATTTAGATTATGGCCAGGTTTAGGGTTAGTCAACATCTAAAAAGGGGACCAAGGACTGAACTCTGGAGTGTGTCGCAACTGAGTCAATGCAGAAAAAAATCATGTAAAACTTTTAATTCCAACCCTGGACTCCAAACGATGGAAGATGTTGTGATCAACATCATCATCATCATGTATCAAATGATGCACTTTGATCTAAATGAATCAAATCAAAATAATTCAGTTTCTACACAAACCTGAATTTCTTGCAAAGCTTCATTTACAACTACAAATAGAACCAATTCTGAACAAATATTTACAAGTTCAAAATACATATGAGTCTAATTTGATCCCACAGATCTCCCACTGAGGTCATTTAGCCTCATCCCACTTATCAACAGCACACAGTTCACTGAAGATATGGGAGTGCATGTTAGATGTATAAACAAAACAGATCCATCTTTATTCCTCAGGCAGATGAAGTGAAAAGGTTTGAATTGTGATTAGTGTTGCTGCAGAGGAAACAGGAGTGACACTGACAGTCTGAAGTCAAGATGATGCCATAAACAGTTGTGTTTCTGCTCCTCTGTCACTCATGTAGCTGTCAATCATGTGAGTCAGCCTTCATCATTGTTGTCTTCTCACCCACCGACACCCACGAGACTGACGGGTCACGCCCATGTCCTGACCTTATCAGACAGCTCAACCAGAGCAATGAGGGAAAAGTCAGCAACCAAGCCGCCACTCGTACCGCTCATTAACAGTTGTGATTTTTCAGGAAATATTCACAGAAAGTATTGTGTTTTTCTGTGTTCCAGTACCTGAAGATGTCCGCCTGACTATCTAAAAAGGTTTAAATGACGCATGCAAGGGAATTTTTTTCTATTTGTTACATTATCAGGCTGTACATGACCAGAGGAAACATCTAGACAGGAGACTGTATACTGTGAGTTAGAGATTATATGCTGTGTAAATATTAAAGAAAATAACTATAAAAAGAAAAACTTCCAATCTTAGTTAAACGCAGTGGCCAATAAAGTCTAAGAACCAATTTCTGGTAGTTTATTTAAAATATTAGCTGCAGAAAAACTAAATGTTTCGTTTGAACTCTTGGGATGGAAAGCAAACTGGACCCAGTTGATCCTACAAGTCTTGGTGGTTAATTCACCATCAGCAAATCAGATCTACATTTTGGACCTTGTGCACAAGCAGTAACATTTTAAAACCCGTGTAAAGATGTGAGAACTGGAGTGATAGTTCTCTTTTACTGGGGACACCAGCAGCAGCATTTGGATTAGTTGCAGTTGTCTTAGGGATATTTAGAGAGACCCGTAAAAACTGCATTACAGTAGTCAAGACTACTGAAAACAGATGATGAAGAAATCCGCTTATTTTAGATATTTTCTTCAGGTGGTAAAAGGTAAAAGGCTGATTTAGTACCTGCTTTAGTATGGATGTTAAAATTTAGCTCAAAATGACACCAAGAACTGAAACTTCTGGAACATCCACATATTAATGTGAACTGAAGCTTTATCTGGAACCAGAGTTCCCTGGTGAGACAGTAATATAGAGCTGAGTGTCATCAGCATAATCATGTTCAGCTGTTTTGTTTATTTCCATGATCTGAGCTGGTGGAAGCATGTAGATGCTGAACAATAAGAAACCCAAACAGAGCCTTGAGGGACTCCACATGTCATCACTGAGTTTATCTAAATTTACCAGCTGATTAGTAGTTATTTAAAAAATATTGGCACAATATTTTATGACATGTATGTAAACTGGATAGATTAACAGACCTGAAAGTTATCTAATAGGAAGTGGAATTAGGTATGAGGCTGTTCTATTCCAACAGGTAGAATTTATTTATCCAGAAGAACTCTGCAAGAGCATGAGGTCATGGTACCATACCTCACTTCCCAAACAGCTTTGTGTCTAATTTAACATTACAGTAACCGGAGATCATTACAATTACTGCTCTTCAATGTTACTTTTAACTGCTCGTCGTCATAATTTTAACACTGGCTGAAACGAAAAACTTTCTATGTTGTCTCCCGAGGGCCAAGCCCCCCGTCACTTAATCCCAGAGACACCCCTGTTGTGATGTGACAATATATAGCAGGATAAGTGGATACAACCTCTCCTTTATTTGTTCATTTACTTATTGCAAGAAAGAACATGGAAAGAAATTAAACAGAACAATGACAGTAGTAAAAATAATAGAAGTAAAAATGAATACCACTACTTTTACCATTACACCACTACATCCACTAATCTAATGGTGATCTAATGATTCTAACCATCATCATCAGACTCAATGAAGAGTGCCACCAGAAACAAGCAGGAATCCTGCTCCTCACAAGCATCATAAAATCCTCCAAAATGGGCTTTGCACAAGTTTTATAGCCGAGGAAATGCATTACACATTTAATGGGCCAAAATGGTGCACTTAAAGCTTTTAGGGAAGAAATGCTGATTGTTAGCAGAAGTTTGTTTACAAAAACTCTGCATTAAAGAAAAAGACCTGGTACTTGCTCTGTTGGATTCTTGGATGTCTGCAGCGACTTGTCCAGTTAAAAACACTGAATGTGCTATGCTAACGAGCTCATTAGCTTCTACAATGTAAACCAATAACATTAGATTTTTTTATTCTTTGGCCTTTTCTTCATTTTGCTTCAATAATTCCACAAGGACACACTGATTGTTAAATCATCTGCAGCTGCAGGTGTGAAAAACCAGTTTCGGTTCCTGCAGAGAAACCAGCCAAGCAGGTTGAATTCTTACCACAGAGCTGGAAGTCAATGAGAAAACCCACAGACATGTAAAATCAGATGTCTGAGTTCTCCAGGAAGAAGGGACGGAGAGCTGGAGAAGTGTGTGTGTGTGTGTGTGTGTGTGTGTGTGTATGCATGTGTGTGTGTGAGAAACACAGAGTTCAGGCCCTGTAAAGGTTACGATGACAAGTGTAATATCTCCAACCGGAAGATGTCATGTGACGTGTGTAATGAGAGCGAGGTTGTGGCCTTTATAATACCTGATCACTGACATCATCATCATCAGCTCACACAGAACGAAACCAGGACATCGTCACACTCACACACAGGTTGACATCTCGTTCTGTTCTTGTAAACAACTACCTTAAAGCAGCGAGAAGGAGCGAAGAGCTTCTTCACCTCCAGCGTTTCATCTGTGTTTGATGGGGAAACCAAACCTGTCTGAGAGCGAAGTCTGCGTCCGGAGTGGAGACTGAACACGTTCAGCGATGAGATGTTCAGACGGCTTTTACAGGATCTGCTGCTTCACTGGAAAACTGGGGTGTTGAAATTGTTTTTCTTTTCTTTTTATATCAGAAAAAATATTTTATTTTAAAGAAGATTCCAGAGCTGATGTGTGTACGTCTATGCTGACTTTTAAAGTGTGAGAACAAACAGGTTCTGGAACAATTTAACTCTGAATTTAACTGATTCTTATATAGTGGTGTATAATTGCTGGTACTGTTTAAAAAAGAAAAAGAAAATCGTCCTGAACTGAAACCATAGATAAAACACATTTCCTGGACTTTAGAGTTGCTTTCATCATTAAACTTAAAAAATAATCAAGGAGGAAACAGAAATTAGAAAGCAGGCCGATGACACTGGTGATGTGTCACATGCAAAGATGATGCTTTCAGGTGAATCGAAAGAGTCGGCTCTTAGTTTTTTCCATTTGGCTGCTTCACTCTCACAGAGCTGTGTCATTCATGAACGAGCCGGCTCTAAGAACTAATTCTTTTTAGTGAATGAGAAGAACCGATTCCTGTCTAAGAGAGCCTAATCTCTAGAAGAGGCAGGACTTTATTTTGATGGGCACACCATGCGGTTGTTTCCATACGAGGAAAGATGATCATAGCACAATGTAAAGAAGGAAGGGCCTCTTAGAAGGCAGGGAGTGAAGTGGGACAGACCAGGTCCACAGGGAGACCTGGAAGCCGGATTTAGTGTCAGGAAAAAAATGGAGAAATTTTTGAATTTGAAGTGTCATAATGTTCAGACTTTATTATTTATTAGATTAGTTTAGTGGGGTTTGATTAAAACATTAAACAAAACAATTTTATAAGGAAAAAATGCACAAAATAAGGCTCTCATGATAAATAAATAAAAAAAATCTGGTTAGCAACTAACAAACCACTTATAATTCCTAAATGAGACTAAAATAGAAGCTCTGAGAGAAACTGGATGAAGAGCATTTGGGAGCAGAAAGAGTCGACTCTTCCGAGGGAGCCAAGTCAAAAGAGTCGAATCTTTGAAAAGAGCCAAACTTTCCATCACCAAGAGCACCATCAACAGGCATGATGGAGCTTTCATGCTCTCACACACCTGCAGGGTTGTAGACAAACACAGTAGTTTTTCGGAAATTGAACATGAACTTATTCGTGCCGATGCAGCGTGCACGAACGCCTCGTCTCTCTGAAAAGGAAATCTAACATTTCTGCATGTAAAATACAAGTCAAGACGTCAGTTTAACTTAGAAATTAAATTTTAAATTAGAAAAGACATGGAGCATCTTTCCAGCGAGAGAAAATCTAATAATATTAAAATATTTTCCACTTTTTTTAAGGAAAGCTCGAAACTGAAAATAGATGTTTGAGAAGAAATGACCTTCTGTTAGACTGAAAAAGACTAATTAAATAAAACAAACAAACAATTTTTATCAGGTTCTTGTGAAGATGTTTGTGGCAGAATTTCAGGTTTAGTGAAATTGATTTAATTTTTCTTTCTCAAGCTCAGTCTGTCAGCCTAAAACTAGCATTAAACTAACTGAACTGGGAACTAGTTCATGAGAAGCATGAACTGGTGCAACACTGACCGGTCGGCGGGGGCGTGGCCAACCTGAGGGCTCCATCAGGCCCATCGGGTGATAAACGACACGTCTTCTGAGGAAGACTTCACACAAAACAGCTTTTACTTGAAGACAGAAGATAAAATGAGCCTTTTTGAGCCAGAAGAATCATTTTTGGCGTATAATAGGAAGCTAGCGGCAGCGATCATGTTTAACCAGTAGAAACGATTTATTATGGTGTATATTTTACACAAGTAACAAAGACTTCAGTCCTATAATTAACGGTATGAGCATGAAGAGTATGAGCAAACCTCTTCATCTTCATCCATTAGACCGCTACGTTACAGGCAACATCCTCCCTCTGCTAACATGGGCGTAATGTCGCATGTAGATACGTGTTATGTCTCATCTTATGGTCTCTGGATTCCTTAGATCATGTTGTGTAAAACAGGGAAGTTCGGGATTTCATTTTAAGTCCTTATTTTATGTAAATTAAGGTCATGTTAATCATCATATTTTCAGTACAAACAGTTTAAAAATGTCTTCACAGGACCTCCAACCAGGGAACAATAAATGTTTGACTTCAAAGCTTCTCAGAGAAACAGAAAATGTGAAGGATGACTTCAAAGTGTAAACATCAGGGCATGAGCGGTTGTTTCTGCTGAGGTTTGCAGCTTCTCCATGCCTCCGGGTTTGATTTGAGCTTCATCTCAGGTGTGTTTTATCTTTGTGGAAGGACACGGGATGTCTTTGTGTCCTCAGATGGGGTTTTCCTGATGTCCCTAACTGACCTCCAGCTGTTTGGCTCCGCCTCTGAGTGGCATCAGACTGGTGAACCGAACACCTTTTGTAAGATTGTTGGGAAGAAAATAATCAAACATGTTTTAAATGCAGCTCAATCTTTTTGATTAGAAATGAGATTAAACTGTGATCAGTGTTATTTTTCGCTTTCTTTTGGCCCCTTCGGGTCTTTTTTCCCTCCCTGATAAGCGTCTCCAGACTGTGTGGATGCTGTTTTCTGTATCACTTCTCTGGCTTTGATCATATTGGAGGTGTTTTTTTCTTTATAAGGTCTGACCATGTTGGGTTTCCAGACTCACTTTTTCTCTCCCCTGAAGATCTCAGGGGCTTATTTGTTTCTGCT